>NC_056749.1:232717382-232738707 GCF_019279795.1 Protopterus annectens
AAAGACATTTCTTTTTGCAGTGGATACTTGGAATTTTTTTTTTCAACATTGGCTTGCGGTATTTGTGTGTATAAAAATATGAGGTCTCAGGAATTACTACACAGATAACCAGTGGTGAATACCTGATATTACTGTTTTAAACAAACTCCACCTGAAGTGGAAAATTACCAAACAGTTTATAATGTTAACTTTAATGACATTGTGGTGGTGGAAATTACTTTAAAAATGCATTCCCTTATACTGCATAGTTGGGACTGCAGCCCCTTTCAGTTAGGGAAATTATTCTTACTGGAACAGTGAGAATGTTTGTTTTTTTCCGTAATCCATATGATCATTCCTTTTTTTAACTTGCTAAGGCCCACTAAGTAAGCATTAATCTTTCTTTTCAGGGGCTGCACAAAAACTTGGTGAGGTGGACATGCACATATATTGAAGTGTATGTTAGGGAATCAAATCCAGTTTTGTAGAAAAAAAAATGGTGGCATCTTCCTCAAAAAAAAAAAAAAACTGATTCTATCAGCTTCAACTTTTGGTGTTAACTCTTTGACATGTTAATTGCTCTATCTGAGATGCAACTTTTGTAGCTCAACAAAGTATGAGGTGGTATATTGGAATCTTACTTCTATTGCCCTTGCCATCAATACTGTAAAAGTTATATGTAACCTTTTTATTGTTTTTAGTATATCTTTCTCCCCGCAACCATTTGTTTCCATGTCTAAATAACCTAACCTGGTAATTGGTGTAATTTTGAAATAGTGACACTGCACTTCAGTATGGGTGGGTGGGGTGTACCATTCCTGAATGTGCCATCCTTCAAATGAGATGTTAAATGGAGGTCTCACTCGCTCTTAATTTCTACAAGTCTTTTGGGATTCTAATACCATGACAGAAATGGACCCCATTCCTATGTCAAAGTATGATTAAGTTAATTAAATTAGTATTGTTTCAATCTTTGTCAGCCAGAAGTGCTCTTTGCAGTACCCGCAATGTGCCGAGTAATGACTATGGAGTTACATGTATTGGTAACATATCTAAATATGATTGTAGATTCTTTTTTATAAGACCCATTGCTACTGCTACTGTTGGAACTGTCTGAGTATCTTTCTTCCACATTGCTCAAGTTTCTGCCTGCAAGTCCTGATATTTTATGATTTTGTGTCTCTCTGTACTAGACACTGTAGTCACTGGGTGTAGCGACTTCAGTGATCAATGCAACTTTTGTCTTCTTTTCATGGACCATTTTATTTAGCATCTGTCTTTAGAACTGTTGGTAATGGGTGATCCCATATCATGTAGACTTTGTTTTGTATGATGCTTTGTGGCTCATGTGTCCGATGTTTGTTTTTAGCCACTTCAGTACCATAATGTTTGCACAATCCCCAGTGCAACAGTCTTGCCACATTGTTATGCCGTTCAGTATACAGTTCTGCCATTAGTATGTCACAACCAGCAACGAGGTGTGCAATTGTTTCCAGTTCTGCCATTAGTATGTCACAATCAGCAACGAGGTGTGCAATTGTTTCCAATTCTAGCTTGTCAGTGGGAGTGGTAAGCATTAGGTAGCTTATCTACCACAAGAGTAGTAGTTTCTGGCCCAGAAATTGCAGTTTATTGGCAGTTTGGGCAATTTTTCCATCTCTTTCAACTTTCTGGTTTAAAAGCCCCCGTTTGCAGTTTCCTGCCTTTCCTGTAACTAGTCTAGTCCAGATACAGATGTTGCTGTATCCAGGACTGTTTGTAAGCTTCTGAGCGGTGCCAAAGTCTTCTCTTCAGTTTTTCCCTCAGATCTGCTAGTTCTCTCCTTTCCTGCACTTTTACTAGCTTATTAGTCTAGCACTTTACCAGACTTCTTGTAGCAATTATTGTAGCACACAAGTTCTACCAGCACTAAGCGTTCTACAAGGAATCAGCTGCAGTACTTCTTATTAATGCCCACCTTTCCAGGCATGTCTAAAGGTCAGTTCCCGGTGCTTTCTCCTATTAACCTGGTGAACTTGGGCATCATGAGGCAATGTAGCAACTGCCTCATATACACTGACAACCCTCGCCTCTTACCTCTCAACAATCAGACTTGCGAGAGATGCACTTATATATCCAAATTGGAAACCATGCACTCAACAGCCAAGACCAGAATAGCTGGTCAAGAGAAGGTCAGCACTTGCACCACACCACATGGAACACACAGCCCTCCAGAATGCACACCAGCACTGCCTTCACATAAAAGCACAAAAATTCCACCTACCTTTATGGAGACTGTCAATAAAAACTACCCAAACAGCAGAGACGTCCAAGGCAGAAATGCACTCTACCACCATAACACTAATCATGAGACACAACTCTCCTAAACAGTGTGCCACTCAACCAAAGCCCCTAAGGCAAAACAGCATGCCCAACACACCAGTCATAGGTGACTCGATAGTGAGGGACACTGATGTCCCACTTACTAGGTTGAATAAGGAGAAAGTAACAGTCAGTTGCCTGTCGGGCACTAGGATCCACCACATAACGCACGCACTCAGGTCCCTCAACAGCAAGTACAAATAAGAGACTGTCATTGTACATGTGGGCATGAATGACCTGAGACGTACTTCCCTAGACTACATGAAAAGAGACATGGAGGAGCTCTCGGATTATGTAGCCCAGGTGGGTATGACCCTAGCCCTGAGCAGCATCCTACCATCACCCAGAATGATGCATCAGTACAGGCAGAAAATGATTGATTTCAACACTTGGCTAAGTTTCTGGTGTCATTTATGGGGATCCAGTATCTGTTTGCCTGGGATAACATGATTGACGGACCTCTATGCTTTGCCAGGGATGGCCTGCATCAGTCACCCATGGGCTTCCGGATACTGGCCAATGCTCTTGCCACCCCTATAGTGCCTTTTTTAGGTGGTGTTCCAAAGACAAAATTACCACCATAACAGCTACAAATAAATGCCATCTGAGGGTCATCCTGCTCAACGCTAGATGTCTAAATCTCAAAATGCACTTGCTCAAAGCACTCATTAAAATGGAGAACATCGACATTTGTGCCATAACAGAGACCTGGTTCAAAGCAGCAGAAAGCACCCCTGTACTACCAGGTTATAACTCTTTCCACACCTTTTGGCCCCAGAACTTGGATCGAAGCTTCAAAGGCGGTGGTGGTTCCACATTCATAAAGGATGCGCACACCTCCAGACTGGTAGCCCAACATAACACATCTGAGATGCTTCAGGTGCAGCTAACACTGGGCGATTCAGTTCGTAGCCTGCTATAGGTCCTCAACAATGTCGCAAGGCTCACTCCACGTTCCAAAGTTCCCTGGAGAATATTACACTCCAACCTAACACTCTCTCCGTACTGGGCAACTTCATCTCCTCCATTAACTGGGAAAACTACTCTTGTAACAATAAACTTGGCCAGCGTTTCCTGGAATTCATTAATTCCAGTGCCCTGGACCAGCTCATTGCTCCCCCCACTAGAGGTAGCAACATCCTTGACCTGGTCATTACTAATATGGGCAACTGTTACTCTACACCAATAGTCAACTCCTCCCTGGTTAGATCCGACCACAAACTAATCACCTTGGAAATCCACATCCCTCCCACCCCCTTACAAAGGTAATCACCATGAAAAACAGAGGTGGCTAACTTCACGGCACCCATGCAAATGGAGAATAGTTGCATGACAACCAAATCATACACCAATGCACTGTACAAATACGTACACAAATGCATGGATCTTGCCATACCCAGTAGAACCAAGATGCTGTCCTCCTCCAATAAAGGAAGCTAATCTGGTGGTTCCCTGCCATAAAGTCTACAACAGGAGGAAGAAACTGATGCAGAATAAGGTCAAGTCCCAAGACTGGAAAAACTCCCTTATCAGCCTCAACAAAAAGTTGAGATCCCCTCATCAAATCCTTTAAAGCTAGCTATAAAAACAGAATTGCAGCAGATAGTAATGACAACCACAAGGCCTTTTATAGTTATGTAAATAATCTCCACAGCAATACCCAGATTTGCTCTGAGCTACTGCACAATGGTACCTCTTATACCAAGCCAACAGATATTGCCAATATACTGGCCGACAAATTTGGTGCCAACTTTATCTCCCCCCCCCCCCCAAAGGACCAGTCACAGTACCAGTAGGTTGCCAGGCACCCAGTATTACTGCTGCACAGGTTAAAAGAGCACTGTTCAAGGCCAAGAATACAGCTTCTATGGGACCTGACAATATCCCTGGCTGTGTTCTACATGAACTACAGAGTGAACTGGCACCTCACCTGTGTGCCCTGTTCAGTCGCATCCTCACCTCAGGCTTTGTTCCTACCGAATGGCGCACTGCTACAGTCAACCCTCTCCATAAATGAGGAGTGACTACAGACCCTGGGAACTATCTCCCCATTAGCCTGACTAGTCCTGATATGCAAAGCTATGGAACGCATCATCATGGACCTAATAAACAAGGATATAGGGAATCTCCAAAGTCTGGATCCCACACAGTTTGGTTTTGTGAAGGGTAGATCTTGCCTGCTCAACTTGGTCAACTTCTTTTGAGTCTGTCACCAGAGCTGTGGATGAAGGCAAGGTGGGTTCATACAGCCTACCTTGATCTGGCCAAGGCCTTTAATACCATTCCCCACTCAGGAATCATAAAAAGCTCACTAAGCTAGTCATTAACCCTGATATCACTAGGTGGGTTGCAGACTGGCTCACAGGTAGAACCCACAGTGTGATAGTAGCTGATTCAAAGTCAGGCTGCTGACCAGTCACGAGTGGAGTCCCACAGGGTTCGGTCCTGAGTCCTCTCCCGTTTGCTGTCTACTTCTCTGAAGTCCAGGCCAACATGAAGGGACTCTGGCTGACAAAGTTTGCAGATTATTGCAAGTTGGGAGCTGCAATTAACTCCCCAAGTGATGTTGACATCCTACAGAAAGGCCTCACTGAGACCAACGACTGGTATCAGAACCATGGCCTTAAGCTCAATGCCAAAAAATGTCGTCATCCCCTGTGGGAAAAACCCAGTTCTCATGAATTACCACATCGATTGTAGTCTACTGGACACATAAGGTGTTATAAGAGATCTGAGATCACAGTTTGACAGCAACCTCTCTCTTGAACACCACATTGACATTGTGGCCAGAAAGTCCTATGTGGCACATCTCATTACTAAGGGTTTTGCATACAGGAAGAAAGAGGTTGTCTCCCTCTACTCTTCCTTCGTTAGGTCAGTTATTGCATACGATTCCCCATTTGACATGTACCTCACTAAACACATGCAACAACTGGAGAGGCTGCAAAAATACCTCACAAAGAGGATCCTAGGCCTTAAACATTTGTCCTGTATGGACAGACTCAAAAAACTCCAACTATTCTCTGTCTCATATCACCTACTTAGAGGCGATCTCTGCTTGACTTACAAAGCCATGTCTGACACAGCTCTCTTAGAAATGCTACATCCAAAGAAATCCCAATCCCTCCGCACCACATGCTCCAGAGACCTCAACCTCATTACCACAATCAACAGAACATGCTGGAGGGACAGATTCATAACCCAGAGATTGCCCATGCTATGGAGTAGACTTCTCATACATGTCAAGCAGAGCACCTCACTCGCCCTCTTCAAGTGAAATCTTGATGAGTGGATGGGAAATAGAAAATTCACCCCAGGGATCACTCCAGTGGCTTTACTCAACAGAGGCACTGGGAACTAAGGGTAAGGTTGGGTGGCACAATGCCAGGGTAATCCTATGGGCTAGGCTTGTAAGGGCTCCAGGGCCATTAGCCTAGTACACACTTATGAACCTACATTTGTCTGTTTCTCCCACATGTTCAATGTACTTTGTAAACCCAACGTGTAGGTAGCCCATTATCTTGGGCTGCCAATATTCACCTTTCATCTCTTGGTTTGAGTTCACCTCTCCTTAACCATGCCTGCATTCGAGCCTGATCAACATGAGGTTCTTCCAGAAGTTTACAATACTTACAACTATACTTGTGGATTTTCCATATTGCTTGCCTTCTGATTTGGTCTTTCACCTTATATTCTTTTGTTTTTTGGCACATTCAGTTGCCTGATTTTTATTTACTTTGGGTCCGATTTCATTCTTGCTTGGAGCTGATATGCTTCTGCTAGATTAAGCAGAGAAGTCATCTTAGATTTTCCTCATGTTTCAAAACCATCACTATGTTTGGGTCTTGTGAGGTCAGCAGGTATATTTGCAGTCCCATGATTGCAGATCTATATATGTAATCAATTTCAAGGAGGCCCATTCCTCCTTCAGAACGGGGAATATATAATCTTGGTATGCACTGATTTTTATAAATCATTTGGTGAGCCTGGAGCATCCTCATTTTCCTGTCTAATCTATCCAGCATGTTTTGGGGCCGGTCAGTCACTCCAAAACTGTAAGTTAGGACAGGAAGAGCAAATTGGTTTATAGCTTGAATTTTACTCCTAGATGTCAATGCTGTTTTCAGGATTAATTTAAGTTTTCTAAAGTGTTCCTTGCTAAGTTTATTCCCATTTGTTCATGTTTTATTGTTGATCCTTCAATTCCCAAATATTTATGCACTCCCTCTTGCTCAAGTTCTTTCGTATCACATTCTTGTCCCAAACTGATGGTTTCTTGGTGCTGTAGTTTTCGTGCTTTAAAGCTTGCTTTTGCACATTTATCAAGACCAAATGACATTCTTAATCATCTGAAAAAGTTTTGACAGCTTGCAGTTGTGCTTTTAGTTTCTCATCTGATAAAGATATACAGTTTTAAATCGACAAAGAGAAGATAAGTCTTTACACTTCGTTGTTTTCTAGGGGTCAAATTATAGCCATGGTCTAAGCTAAGTAGACAACTTAATGAGTTGAGGGCAAGGCAAAATAGCAGTGGTGACAGTTACCCCTGGAATATCCCCCTTTGGATTTTTATCCCTGGGATGATAATTAATATTTATTTCATTTATCATGGCGTAATTGCAAAGTGGTCTGCCAGTGTTTCATGATCACTGTAATGTATTCTATCAGTGTGGGGTGTATCTTATACATTTTAAGCACTCTTTTGTCCATGAATGGTGGGATACTATCAAATGCTTTTATGTTGTCAATTCATGCCATACTTTTTTCCCCCTTTTTACAGTTCTCCCCTAAGACTGTAATTTAACAACAAATGATCCTTTGTTCCATATGACTTTCTTTTACTGCCCTTTTTGTTCTATTGCCATAATTGAGTTTTCTTCTAAATGACTAAAGTGTCTGCATAAATCCCAGTGTATAGTTTATACATCGTTGGAAAGTTATTGGCCTATAATTTTTAGGGTAGCTTGCAGTTTCACTTGTAAGTAGGACATTTTGTTTTTCCTGCTAGCCAGGTTGGTGTCTGTTCGGGGTGTGCATATAAGTAAATAGTCCTTACTGATGGCTAAATCTTAGTGCAAAGATGTTAATACTTTAACCAGGAATTAGATACTGCATTTGGGCTTGGGGTTTTCCAGTCTGAGGCTTTTCTTAACTTAGTTTCAATCTCTCTGGCTGTTATTTCACCCCATTTCATATAGTGTACCTTTAAACAACTTCTTTCTTTTACTACTACTGTCCATTTAGCATCTTTATGTTCCACAAGATCTTCATAAGTACTTCTCCAAAATATATCTATTTCTTTTTTTGGTGGTCTTTTCAATTCCTTGTACCTTGTTTCCCAGTTCTTTGTAAATCTTTTTAGGGTCATCAATAAATCAATCAACTCGTCTCTTAGCTCATTTTCTTCTAAACTGAAGACACATTTTTTTGTTTTCCATTTCCTGCGGGCTTTCTATAAAAAGTTCTATAGCATCTTCCTGTGGTACATTCTCTCTTATTTTATCCAGTGCCATCCGTTGCTCTGTCATATGGGAACTCGCTGGCATCTGTCTCAGTGAGGCCTTTTGTAGGATGCCCACATAGTTTCAATTATGGCTCCTTGTTTGCAGTCATTTGCGAACTTTGTTAGCCAAAGACCTGTGTTAGCCTTTACTTCAGAGAAGTAGATACCAGACAGGAGAGGACCCAGGACTGAACCCTGTGGTACTCCACTTGTCACTCGTCTGAAGTCGGATTTGGACTCTGCTACTTTCATAGTGTGGGTTCTGTCAGTGAGGCAGTTGGCAACTCCTCTTGTGACATAAGGATTTATACTTAGTTTAGTGAGTTTATCTATAATTCTAGAGTGGGGGATGGTGTTGAAAGCCTTGGCGAGATCTAGATAGGCTGTGTGAACCACCTTATCCTCGTCTACAGCTTTGGTGACTGCTTCAAAGAAGTCTATCAGGTTTAGGAGACATGATCTGCCTTTTACAGACCCAAACTGGGTAGGGTCCAGAGTTTGGAGATTACCAATGTCTTTGTTCATAAGTTCCATGATATGTTCCATGGCCTTTCAGACCAAGCTCATCAGGCTAATGGGGCAGTAGTTCCTGGGGTCAGTGGTGGCTCCCCCTTTGTGGAGTAGTATAACTGTCGCTGTGCGCCATTCAGTGGGCACAAAGCTCAGGGTGAGGCTATGATTGAGCATGGTACTTAGGTGGGGTGCCACTTCATTCTGTAGTTCGTGTAGAACACAGCCTGGGATGTTGACCCATTAGTGACTTGACTTATTGTACAAGAGTGATCCAGGATCATGGTCTGATTGGAGACTTTTTGCGTAGGTGTGATCTGGGAGCTTTGTCTCATTTGTGAACTTTTGTGAACTCCTCAACATTGACTGTGTCAGAATTTCCACAGTTTCCTGTTGCTTCCCTTGCTGTCCAAATTCATGAACGCTTATACTGGTTTCCTATGGAAGGCTCCAAAATATCTTCATATTGCACCTGATCAGTTGCTTCCCGTTCCACTGGTTTCCCGTTAATTTGAATGTCCATTGCTCTATCCTGTTGTGGTGCTTTTTGAATTAGATTTTCTACACTGAATCCTTAACTTCACAGGTATTCAGTAACTTCAGTTTCTATTTCTTTAACTTTTCTATTAATAGTCTTCTTTTCCAATTTTCCTCTGATGTCATATTTTTGTTATTGTAAAGTTTTCTATGTCCTGATTCCTTTGCTTGTATTTCTCTCCAAATATCTTTGATGCTGCTGTTTTTGTATTGATTGTTTTGCTTTCTCCTTTGCATAGATATTACACCATATTAAATCTCTTTCATTGCCCATGTCCATATTTCTTCTTCAGATATCTCCTCATATTCTTGTTTCTCTTTACTTTGGGGACTTGTTCCATCATGCTGTGATGTAACATGTTAGACCTTCTAAACCAAATCCTTCACTTTGCAGGTAGTCTAACTTCAATTTCTATTTTTAACTTCTACTTTACTAATTTTCTTTTTTACAGTAATTTTTGTATTGCGAAAATTGCCATATCTGGATGTCTTTGCCTGTATTTCTCTTCAAATATCATTGGGGCTGCCTTCTTCATATTGATTAATTTAGCTTTCACTTTTGCACCATATGAAATTTCTCTTTCCCATGTCCTTATTTCTTTTTTATACTTTTCAAAATTCTCTAGGTTTTGTTTATATTTTCACACTTCCTTAGATGCTTCTTTTTTTCAAACAAATCAAAGTTTCTTGGTCTATATACGTTTTTTCACAAATCTGTTGTATTAATGAACACACTTTTTTATTTCAGGCTTCTGGAAAGTTTTTCTTGTGGAAGTATTTTTCTTTCCTCTAATTTCTCTGTCTTTTTGTATATCTTGTGTCTAGAAGTTCTGGGCTTTTTGCATCTTCTTTTTCTTTTGGCTTTTCCCGATTAGGGGTCGCCACAGCGGATCATCTGTCCGCTCATGATTGGCAGTGGAGTTTTACGGTGTCGAGTTGCCAGCCCGGCGCCCAACCTTCCAGAGAAGGCACACATGCGCACACTCACACCTAGGGCCAATTTAGAGTGACCAATCCACCTACTGCATGTCTTTGGGATGTGGGAGGAAACCGGAGCACCCGGAGGAAACCCACGCAACCACAGGGAGGACATGCAGACTCCGCACAAAAGGCACCCCAGCTGAGAATCGAACCGGAGAACCTCTTGCTGTGAGGCGACAACGCTTACTGCTGCACCACCGTGGCCGAAGTTCTGGGCTTTTTGCATAATAGTAACAATACATAATTTCTTATCCTCAATAGTCCACTTTATCGTCTTCATGGCTGTTCTTTGGCCTATCAGTTTTTATGATTTTTGTGGACTGCTACTTCCTTCTACAACAAAGGGGGCCATCCTCCCCCTGGGTTTGGCCTTACCCCAGTGTAGGAATGTTTCTATATTTTGAGGATTCTATACTTGTCATTTTTTTCCAGTCATGGCACTAATGCACCTACCAGGATTAGGCACTTTCTTATCCTGGGTCTTGTGCACCCAGCTATCTTTTTTTTTTTTAATTTTTGACCTACTTCTATTTATGATGTGTCCTATATAAATACAGTCTATATATCAATGTCATCTTGGTGAGATTTTGTGAAAAACAGGGTCCAACTTGTGAAGGTGCTCATCAAGACTTGAAGATGAATTTAGGTTCAGCAATACTACTCCTTTGCTTACTGACTTCTCTCCATTTGGATAGATAAGATGTTAAACTGAGGTCCTATGTGGCTGAGTTAATTGCCGCTCAAGTGAATGTAAAAGATCCCGCAACACTTATTGATAACAATAGACATCCTTTATTTGTTGACAAAAAAGATCTTTTATTTGCAACGTATTTAGAAATATTAATATACAAATATATTTACACACATTCATAATTTTCCTTGCAATCGTACTAAGTATTTATCCCTATTAGACCCCACTCCTTTTTCCATAACCACCGTCTGATTTTACTTAATATTGTAGATAAAATCCATTAACTATTAAACATAATTTCATTTATTCTTTTCTTTCCACATGACCCATATAACAATGTAATTTTTATCGATTCTTTTAACATATTCTTTATTTCTATTCTTATGATATCCATATTTAATTGCATCCATGTTTTTTATCCACTCCTTTTATATCTTCAAAATATCTTCTTTACATAGATTTCCCTATAACTTTGTTTTTACTCTTTTATACTTCAAAAACATGTTTAGTAGTTTCTTCCTCTTGACAATGTAAACATATTGTCACTTTTCTTTTTATATGGCTCGTTTCCTTTTATTAGTAATTTATCTAGTACCAGTTTCCACAAAAAATCTTGACCTTTACTTTGAGTATGCCATTTACTTATGTTTATTGCTTTAATTTTTTTTCCTCTATTAGATTGTCGCATGGTTTTACATAGTAATGTTTTATCTTTGTTCTTGTAGCATAGTTTTATTTCTTTTCTGATATCAATTTTTAGTTTTCACAAATATTTTTTCTTGGTAACAAATTATTTCTTCATTTATACATTTTTTTTACCATACACCAAAATCTATCGTACTTGCAGTTATACAATTTTACTACTAATGGCTCTTTTTTTTTTTTTTTTTTCTTCTTCATTTATCCACTTTCACTTTGTACAAATTTAATGACTCTGAACATACCACTGGGTTAATTAACCCTACACCTCCTCCTGCTGTATTTACATACAAAACGCCTCTTTTTACTGGCTTTAATCTGGAACCCATATAATGAAAAGTTATTTGCAATAATTCCTTTTCAAAAACTGTTAACATAAATACACTTACCAAGTATGCTGTTTTGACCATCAGTACTAAATTTATCAAATGACTTTTTTTTCTGAATGACAATTTATATGTTCTCCAGAAAAGACAGGTTTATTTTATTTCTTCTGTTTTTCCCCATTTAATTCTACTTTTCTTTATTCCCAAATATTATACTTAGCACAGAAATTCCATTCATTGTAAAATATATACACCCTACCTTTACTATATCACCCAAGCCTTTACTTTTCTCTTTATTTAAAGCCATCCTAATCTCCTCTAGACACCTATTTTTGCAAAGTGCTACTTTTATCCAAATTTCATTTTTTTGCAATTATTATAATGTCTTCAGCATAGGCTAACAGAACTTTCTTAACCCTTCAGGTGCTGTATACCCCACCTCCTCCATTTTCATTTATTTCACATACCATCACATTCACAAGTAATGCAAAGAGTATATAACTTATTGGGCATCCCTGTCTTACACCATTCTTCATATGCACCTCTTGGCTTAACCAGCCATTTACAAGTAACTTAAATTTATTATTATTATTATTTGTGTTATTGTCATTACTATATGTTGATGTACATAATTTCCTCACATGTATTGTATTCCTTTATTATTCCCCATAAGATTTCATGTCTAATTGGATCAGATGCCTTGAGGTCTCCTGTCATGATTTTTGCTCATTTTCTATTCATAATAATCATTCACAATTTCTCTAATAATTTATTATTCTTGACAATGCTTTCTTTTTATACTTTATGCACTGTATTCTAATTTAGTTTCAAATCTCTCTTGTATAATTTAAAAAAAAATCTTACAATCATTATTATTCATTACTATCGGTCTCCAGTTAATTATCTTCTTTCTTCCATGTGAGTTTAAGTATTCCGCTACATACTATATACATAAAACCTCCATTTAACCATTCATTCAATATCTTTTAAAAATATTTTTTGCCAATTTCTTAATTTTGTATACCTTTCATACCCTATTCCATCTGGTCCTACAGCCAAATCTTTAATTCTAATACTTTAGGTTCATGCAAAGAAATCTCTTCCAAGTCTTTATTCTCTTTTTCTGTTAATGTTTTGTTTTCCATGTTAACTACCTATTTTTTCTTTAAACATTTCTTGTACATATTGTGCCACACTGTTTAGAATCTTTTCCCGAGTTCTTTCTGTTTCTCCTTTTACATCTTTGCTTCTCTAACTACACCATCTTCCTTTACTAATCTGCATAAGTAACTTGATACTTCTCTTTTTTTTGTTTATATAATTCTTGATTTATTTCATACAATTCTTTTTCATTATCAAAATACTTTCTAGCTTTATATTCTAAATATTCTAATGCATCATTATATGTTTTTATATTATTCTTTATCTACTTTTCTCACATTGTATTGCCCCTGTAAAACATTTTTTTATATTTTTCATTAAATATCCTCCACTATTCAGACCAATTTTTTTAATAAAATGTTCTTGTAATGTGATCTTTCCATAACTGTATCATCAATCTTCCTTTCTTTATTCCATGTTTTCTCATTTATCCCTCTTATTATTTTACCTATTTTCATATATTAATTGTTTTCCTTTATCTCTAGCCATATTCAAGATAAGAAAATTGTTTCAACTACCTCCCCTTTTTCTATAATTAAGCCTTCTGATGCTATAAAATCTATTTTGGTTCTATACATATGGTTTTGTATAACTCGCTGAATTTTTGTCCCAAAGTTTTAACTTGCAAGAAAAATGTTGTAAGATGTATTATTTCCTTTCTTTTTTACTCTTGCCTGTTAAATCAAATTGTCTGTTATAATTGTTTATCGCTACGTAGTCTGAAATACGATGAAATAAGCTTTCCCTTTCTTTGTAATTGGTATACACAGATAATGTTATAATTCTGTATCCTTGTTCTTTGTTTTAAATATACAATGGCTTATCTTCCCATTGATGCTAAAGTTCTATCTAATATCTTTACTGTAGTTCTACAGAATATGGCTATTCCAGAACATCTGTCATTCCCAAAATGCTTTCCTCCCCATAGTTTGTAATTGTTTAACAATCTTGTCTTCTAATATAACTACATCTACATCACTTGTATTACACCACTCTAGCATTCCTATTGTTACTGTATTCTTAAATCCATTGACATCTACAGAAAACACTATTGTTTTTTTTTTTCATTTTCTCTTTTCCTTAGATTCATGGTTTCATAAGTTCATAGCTAATTAAGCTAGTTGGCTTAATTGGCCATTCAAAGCCTAGCCAATTTCCTTCCCAAAGGTAAGTATCAAACAGTGTTCCTTGTGTCTGTGAGTAAAACAACTTAATTGTTATACCACCCCAACCATTAGCCGTATATATTATTTTTCATCCATTTCCTTTCTTTTTTTCTTTTGTACTTGCCCCATTAAATTGTCTTTCTGTCATTTACCCTTTTATTAATAGAATTTTTTTATTTTATCTCAGTTTGTCTTCACTTATTTCAGAGCTTTATATGCCTTCTTTATTTTTCTCATCTAATTTGTTTTATTACTACTACAAAAATGTTTCCTCTTGTTCATTTTCTTCTCTTTCCCTTGCTCTTATTTTCATCTTTATAATCCATCTGTATAGATCCAATTTTGTTATTTATAACACTTCAATTCATATTTTTTGCATAATGTCCATTTCCCACATTTTTTTATCAGTTACTTACCAAATATAATTTTCCACAAAAAGTTTGGGGTGTCCCCGGTATTTTACAATACCCCTATTCCCCTCCACCTTTATCATACTTGGTATATGTATAATTTTTTTCTTTCTATTTTTAACACAATATTACACTCTTGTCCACCAGTCCATAAACCCCTTTTAATGTCCGTACTACTTCAGATAGTTCAAATGTCCTTTCAAAATCTGCCCACCTCTGTTCGAAATTTTACACAAATTTTCCTTTTTGCTTTAGTGTCAAATGCTTTTATCACATAACGATTCCATCGGTTGCAGTCTCTCTCTTCATATTCTCCAAGAAAATTTTCCATTGAAAAAAGTCTCAAATATAATGTCACAAAATGTCTCTTTGTTAATGAGAATAAATGCCCTTACCTCATGTGCTTTTGCACTCAAAGGAGATGATAAATTGTCCCAAACTTCATATCTGTCCATTTTGTTGACATTTCTTTGACATCTTTACTTTGAATCCTTACCATGAACTTCAGTTTTTCATTTTCTCCTGCCATTTTCATTTCTGGCCCTCCCCTTTTGCCTTTTTGTACTTTGCATATGTTTTCTTTTCCCTCTCACTATTCTTCAGAATTGTCTCTGCATCCTCATTTTGTATTTTCTAAGTAATGTCCCCCCAGAAAATGTCTCCTTCATTTTCTGGCTCACTCTGCATCCCCATTTCTGTAAGTAAATCATCCCACAATCATCATTTGCCGAAGCATCTCCATCAGATTTCTTTGAAACATCATCTCTGAATCCTGCACACATTCTGTGGCCTCTGTTGGCTTTCTTCTCCATTACCTTTTCCTCTCCATCTGACTCGCTGTTTCTCTGAGATCCCTTTGTGCCTGGAATGGAAACAGGAAGAGCTTGTGCAAAATGTGTCCCACTTGCAACAATGACAAGTAGGGTGAGTTCCCTGAAGTCCTAAAAATTTCCCCTAGTCCGTATGAATACCATCTTGTATCTCCCCTGAAAAGAGGCCATTGGCTGAGTGGTACTAACATAGTCAACAAAGAGTTGTCTTCTTCTTTCGGCTTTTCCTGGTTAGGGGTCGCCACAGCGGATCACCTGTCTGCTCATGATTGACATTAAGTTTTTACGGTGTCGAGTTGCCAGCCCCGGCACCCAACCTTCCACGGAAGGCACACATACACACGCACTCATGCCCAGGGCCAATTTGGAGTATCCAATCCACCTACAGCATGTCTTTGTGATGTGGGAGGAAAGCGGAACACCCGTAGGAAACCCACGCGACCACAGGGAGGACATGCAGACTCCGCACAGAAGGCACCCCAGTAAATTTAAAATAAAATGCTTGGTCTTCTTACTGGTGTTTCTTTTACCTCACTGATTAAACGTGGTTGTTTTATATGAATTTTTGCAAGTTTGCCTTGTGTGAGATAATGACTTGGATCTGTTAAAACAAGTTTTGTGGTTTGGCCAACAGGCTTAATATTAATTTGTTCAACTTTTTTTTTTTTTTTTTTTTTTTTACATAGTCTTTCTGGCAATCTCACTACTGGACCATTACAAATCAAAGCACTGCTTACTTAATGTTTGGTATGTTTAGAATATAAATGAGTCTGAAGTCTGCTACTTCAGATCATTTTGTTTTTGTTCTTTCAGGTGAAACAAAGCTACTTCTAGCACTCATGGCTTCTGTGTAAAGTATAATTGCATGGATAGTGTGCCCAATTAATCATTAACATTTAAAGAGCATGATTATTGCTTCAGACTTGAGCAGTTTCTTGAAGTACTTTTTTCAGTTGAGAGCCGTTTTTACTCGGTTCTGTTGCAGACTACAAAAACTCAGGAGCAGCGTTTTGTTTTTAGACTTCTCAGATATGATCACACAAAATAAAACTTGGTTTTCTTGAAATTTCTATTTATAAATGCCAATTGTCTGGTACTACACTAGTTAAACCGTACAAACAGTGTGCCTGCTATGTTTGTCTCACTTAAAGGCAATACTTTGTGTATATTGACAGCTGTACAATTCCCCTTACATAACATTCAGCAAATACTGTTAGATATATAGTCAATCTTTTTGTACTGCAGTTAAGACATCTTAACATTTTAGTAGTTTAGTGTATTAAAATGAAACTTTTATATGACTTCCTGAGCTCACTTAGACCAGCCCCATCCAGTCTTAATGTATACATTTCTGTTTTGAATTTCGCAAGTTCATAAATGCATAGTGGCTAAAGAAACTTCCGACGCTGCTGTTTTTAGCTAGGTGTACATTCCTGTTTAACCCTAGTAATGTAACACTAGATGGGACATGTTCCTCTTTCCATACAGATCAGTTAAAATCTATCAACAGAATATTCTGTTATGTGGATACACCTGTATCTACATCACACACAATGTACATAATGATGATGCTGAACATCCACTCTGCATTTCTGCAGTCAGTGAATGGAAGGGAAGTTTTCACTAACTGATTCTAGCCCAGAACTTTTAAACTCCAAGAAAGAAAGTTACTAAAACAACGTTGTAAATAAAGCAAACTGTAGTAAAGGCAAAAATCAAAAGGCTTACTGTAAGATTCAGCAAATATATTTAAAATATTCAAGCAAGTCATTTTTTTAATTTTTACAGATTGATGTGATTTATAGTGAAGTCCTCTTGCCTTCACCACCCTGGTAATGGCTGCTGTTGCCATTTATTGCAACCAGAATGAAGGACTCAGGCTCACTCTGTTGACATGACACCGAAGTTTGAAACGGTCAGCTTAGAGCATTCGTCTCCAAAGTCAAGTCTTAAGAGTTAACTGAAAAAACACTTTACTAGTTTTCATCTGTTTGAAAGACTGAACCGTCAAAGGCCATAATGTCTTATCCTCTATAGCTGATCCACTTAGCAGAGAACCTTGCAGTATACCTCTCTCAGGTCCTATGCTCTTCTCCGACTTTGTTAGTGATCTTCCTCAAGAACTAGCAAATCTTAATTTAATAATGCATGCAGATGGTGTACTGCTTTTGCTATCCAGTACAACACACTTAGACTTGTAAACAAATTACTGCACAACTTCATGCAGTTAATCACCTGGTCTGCATCTAACAAACTCCTCATTAAGCCTAAGAAGGAAAGGTGATATCCTTCACCTCAACCAAGAAGTTTTTCCACTGTCCCGCCTCTTCTGTTAGCAGACCTTAATAGGAGCATGATACAATGCCACTCGATAGTTACTGAAGCTTTATTCTTGTCCATGCTTTCTCTCGCCTTTATCACACATACAGATTTTGTAACTAATGAAGTCCTTGCTTAATTAAAGCTATGTTAAAAGAGTAGTCTCCTCACCAGCTTGCGTGTGGTAGTACATCTGGATGGATAATGACCGGTGCTACCTAGAATTTTCTGCTGTCCTTTTATGGGTGCTGCTTCAGTTGCAGTTCTTAAAAATGCTAGAACCTGGTATCAACTGGACTTTATGCTAGTACAGGACACTTGGCGTTTGTTTTGTTTACATGGGTAGAACATTGATCATTTCTGACCAATTTCAGTCAAGCTTAGTATATGGCCAGTGTCAGATGATTATACAAATGGTATACGAAGAGAAATCAATACCAACTGAAAAAGAGGCGTAAATATAATAGGTACAACTGTTTGGTAAAAAGTCAAGGTTGGTGAGATGGAGGGGGAAACCAGTGTTGTTTGTCAAAGGATGAGAAGACAAAGTAGTGGAGAGAGGAGGTAATTGACACCTCAGGATAGGAGAGAGGATGTAAATGACAGTTCTAGAAAGCTGATGCCTCATGTTTTCCTTTCTCCTGCATAGGCTGAATTTGTTGTCCTGATAAATTGGGTGTTTAAAACAATGTAACATTCATGTCCTGGGTCTCCTTGCGGTATGTATATTTATAACCATATTAATCTGCATGCATGTATAGGTCCTTCATTAGATGGGCCACTGCCAGTGTTTGCTGTGACTTCAGAAGCTGTTTCAAAACTTGCCTTTGGATATGAGAGCCATGCCAATGGTCCATGATTTGATGGGTTTGTCGACTCCTGTTTGAGACAGATGTTCCCATCCTCAGACCTGGCTGAGAACTGGGGATTAAGGTGACCATACTTAATTGGGGTGTGGGGAGCACCAATGTGGGAGGTTATAGTTGACACATTTGTGGAAAACTGAAATAGAAAACTTATAGGGACTGCAAATACTTAACAAGTACCTGCCAGTGATCTGCATATTTGGCAAATGCTTGCATATCAAAACTTTCTCTTAGCTTTATATTAATAATACTAAGCAACCATTTATGTAAAAATGACACTGTAGCTAATAAATGCTCCCCTACCCTCTCAAATTATCTCTTAACCTTTTCATATATTTACCATATGGCCAAAAATGGAAAGTGTACTGTTGAGTCCCAGGAAATACAAGTGAAATGTCATTTGCCACCTAGTCAGAGTAGTATGTGATTACTGCACTGCTGGTACTCCTATGGGTTTAGGTCATCCTGTACTTTCCTTTTAGATGGGTTTTGTTGCATGTTCGACTACCATTGTGACGCTGACCATATTTTTTGCCATGCTACAGACTCTTGCATTTTATTTTAAAAAAAAGAGTAACAACTGACATGCGTAGCTGTATTTAGCTCAATTAGTCATTGACTGTTCCCAAACTGATACCTCCCTTATTCACATATGTATCCATGATATTGCTTCGGTTGCTTAACTGAATGTTAGGACTGCATTTGCACCCACTTGCCAACTCTTCTGAGATGCAGCTTGCACCCCCTAACAACCTGCTCATCCTAGCTTCGCTACTGCTGATGTACCACTGTGATATACCTGCATTGCAAGCTAGGCTTTGACTGCTTGGCACATGATCTTGTACAACTTCTCTTACTAACTAGGCATTTAGTGAAATTGATGTGCTGCATTTTGTAATACTTTCATGTAGTCCTCATTCCCTACAGCCTTTTGTTTTATCCACAACATATTTTGAATACTGTTAATTTAATTTGGTATTGTTTGAGTAAGTTCCTTAATAGATGACTTGTGCTGACAAAGTATTTTATCTGCTGGATGCTTGGATAGTGCAGCTCAGTCTGTGGTTTGTTTTTTTTGCCCCAGACAGACTGGCATTAGTTTATAAAAATGCATGCATATAATTTGCTAGACCAGTACAAGTGGTGGGAACCATAGCTGATGAGATGTACTCAAAGATTTGTATGAATAACTTCTCCGTTTTGAAGGATACTCGGCACTAATAATTATTTTTTTATTATTGTAATTTGCTTTGCTTGTTCAGCTAGCTGCAATGGCTATATCTGAAAGGAAAAAAAGGTTTAGTGACCCTGATCTTTTTTCTGTTGCTAATAACAGTGCACGGCTCAGGAAAGGAAGTGCAAAGCAGGGTCAGATTTATTATAATCATTTACCATCTGCCTACTCTTAACCACAAATTCAAGGCAAACATGCTAGTATAATTTCACACTGCAGACTTTTGGACAGTATTTAATCATTTTAATTGCATTTTCACCTAGCAGACTGTAACACAGATGAATTACTGCTTTGCTGCATGTTAATAGCATCAAATACTTGCACAGTATTACCTGAACAGAAAAGGATGGGTTTGGGATTGACATAGATGTTTGGTGACAGAACACTTCAGTTTACATTTAAACATTCTCCTAACACAGATTTCAAGGGTGTTGGGAGTTGTCTATTCCCATTTTGTCTCATATTATTTTGATCATCCATTGAAGAACAGATGTTTAGCTACTTCCACTGCCTAAGTTACGGCTGTTTTGTCATGTTTTTACTGTCATTGCTTTCTTAACTCTGAGTGTAATAAACATTTACCCATACTTGTATACTTTAAAAGCTAGCTTTTTCCTTCAGTAATTTTGCATAAACTACTAGCACCCAAAGGTTAGTTTTGTGTTTGAAATCTTTAATATGTTCTTGCAGAGCAAGAAGTATTAAAATGTTAATACTCTAGTATGGTCCCTTCCTTAAGGGAAGGAAGACTGGTTCTGTTTCATAGGTAATCAGCATCTTTACATTCACTGCATAGTATAAGTGGCTTATAGAACATTACAAATTTTTCATGTTACTCAGGAGAATTATTTTAGACCTGTACCGTAAGAATAGCAATGTGTGCCAGGAGTCATTGCCACATTACTAGGATTAATCCATCACTTGCCACCCATGGAAAGAGAACCTGTGTTTTCCCAGGCCTGGATGTTCTGCTAGCAGTTGCTTTATTCAGGAAAGATTTGCTTCCATCCAGTGTTCAAAGTATAGTTGCCACATATCCAGGATTATTTTCTTAGCTGACACCATACCTCTCAACTGTCCAGATTTTTGCCTCGTATTTTTCATTTGTTCTTCATAAAATTTGTCTTCTGGCAAATTTGTCTTCTGGCAAATTGAGGAATAACGTCACTAAAAAAGACAATTGTTTTAGACTTCATATCCCTTGGAAAATGCATGTTGATGCAAAGCCTGCTATTACAGCAACTTTCTAAGTTTTTATAAAAGTAACCTTTTTTAAATTTTTCCCCATTTTCAGGCCTTTGTACTCCCTTCATTTTTGGCATTGTCCAGATTTCTTTCACCAAGAGTTTGAGGGGTATGATTGACCAGCCTTCAAAGAATGAAACTATCTGGATGATCAGCTTGATATAGCATCATACAAGTAAAGCACAGCTGTTGAGGATCTTAATTTATATAGGCATACTTTCCTTCAGTTAACTGATACACATGTGTTTAACTCTGCCTGTTATTTGCATCTAGCTTGCTCAAGCTACTCAACTATTGCAATATTGAAGGCATCCATTATATTTTTCCTTCCTGCTACTCTGAAAATCCATTAAATTAATCTATCATTCTCACTGTGAAGCAGTATTTTCTCAGTGCTAGGTTAAAAAGTAGTAATCTGTTTTCTTTTTGACGATATTTACTATTCCTCTCCTTTGTCTTAAATTGGGTTCCTGTTGAAATTTCAGACCCTGCAGTTGCAGTCTTCAG
>NC_056749.1:232739207-232764207 GCF_019279795.1 Protopterus annectens
AAATGCCTTGAAGATCCCACAAATAGGGCATCTTAGACAGATTCTGTAGCTCTCCAAGGATTGGAACCTCTGGTCATAAACTCCAAAGTTTAAGTAATTGCATTATCAGCCATTATAAGGCTCAAACTCCACAGATGCAGTACATCCCCTCTGTAAGGAGTTTAGGGGTATGTATCATTTTAAGTAGAGTAGTTGTGCATCCTCAAAAATGTTCTTTGAGGACCATAAATTACCTTTCATGTTTAAATCAGTTACTGTGATACCTGGTAAAACAGTGCACCATTTGCTGTAGGTGCCATCTGGCAGACGTCCGGTTAGCAGCTGTAAATTCAAGTTTAAACTTTTCCATAAGTCTAGCATATAACTTAACTGAAGGTTCTGCTTGGCTGCAAGCACTGGTGTTGCTAGGTGCTGGCACACCTGGCTCTGGCTTAATTTATTTGCCAAAGATACCAAGGTGACCTCCTTAACTCGCCCTTTCAGAATCTTTTTTTTTTGGGGGGGGGGGATCTTGAAGTTAAATCCTACTTGTACAATATTGAAGAGAACAAAACTACCGTAGCTTTTGGGTTTTTGATTTCAAACTCACCAGTGCCCATATTCTATAACACACAGGAGCCCACACTAACTATAGTTGGACCATGGCCAACAGCAACAAAGTCAAAGACTGAGGGTGGCCAGAGTTAGTGTCAACTTTCACAGTAGTCATACCCCAAAACAGAGGAGTAACCTGCAGCAACAAGGTAAATATAATCCAGCACCTTTTAAGGCTGCAGCAAAATCCCTGAGGCCTTGAACAGCTTTGCTACTCTTTAGGATGTCAAGGGCCATCAGATGTTCATCGTGTTTCACTGCTGCAGTCATTACACTTGAGTTATCCTGCCATCAGGTGGTCCCGCAGTCAGCCAGAGTTCCAAAGTCTTGGTCCGGTGTCGGTTGCCGTCGCTTCTTCCCTGACGTCAGTGCGCCAGGGGAGTATAAGATGCCGCTGACGCCAGTTTCTTCAGTCTTTTTGCCGCACGGTGCCCGAAGCAAAAGCAGTTCGCAAGTGTCAGCCGACTCCTGAGATTTTCGAAGTCGAATTTCAGAACCGAAGTCTTCAATAAAGCTAAGTACCCCATTGGTTAAACTTATTCTTGCCTCAGACCGATGTCAGTAAAAGTTAATAATTGCATTTCTTGTGAGAAGTAAATACCTCATGAGAATTTTCATTCTTACTGTATTCCATGCCTAGGCCCAGACCACGACATCACTAGTTGTCGGTTTTGTGCTAGATTTAATAAGTGCACTGTTAAACGTCTGTTTGATTTTGCTCACCATTATTTTGTCCAGAGGTTCAGTTATACCATGCCGTTGGAACAACCAACGACCGGAATACACAAAAAATGCAAAGACAAAGATAACGACAGGCCTCCGAGGTCCAATACAGACGATGAAGCCTCTTCTAGGCCAGTCGCCGGCTCTCAGTGAGGCACCTGACACCTCAGAGCCACAGGCCGCCTCCGACTCAGACGTGGAGATTTCTAGGCCTCTGGAAACTCAAGGTATTGGGCCTATGGAAATTAACCCCTCATAAGGGTCCGGAGCCGCTGAGCAGGCATCAGCTTCTGAGGGTGTTTTCAGACCTTCACAGATTACCATCAAAACTACAACTAAGTCTAAAACTCCATTAAAGACAACGAAACAAGTACAGCATTCACCTGGGCAGGCCTCCATGCCTAAAAAACAGGTGCTCAAAATGGCCGAAGACCTAATTACTCTGATCAGGGGTTCCCATCCCCCTCCTGATAAAAGGCCTAGGCAGGATACAGACTGAGTCTTCTGACCAGGTTTCCATTTCTTCTGATTCCTCTTCAGACCAGGGATACTCTTTACCCCCCTATGAGGACTCTGATGCTGAAGAATCAATCCCTTCAGCCTCTCCTCCTGAGGATTACTCTCTTGGGGAAACTTTACATACCATGAGGGAGCATTTCCATTGGGAGAGCCAAGATTATTCAGAATCCAAGAAAAGGCTCAGAGATTTTCTGTTATTGCCTCAGTACAGGCCCCTTGCTATTCTGCCTGTGTTGGATATTGTGGATGATGTGTTCTCCGAATCCAGTTTGACTACTGATTCTTTTTCCCCAGCACCAGTCAAGCCAGATAGGTACTACAGAGTCCCTGACTCTCACAAATTTCTTTATAAAAACCCTGCTGCTGAGCCAGAAACTATTTCCCAGGGTCCCAAAGGGTTAAAGGCTTCCACTGCTAAAAATCCAGTTCCCTCTGACAGGGATTCTAGAGCATTAGACAGATGGGGAAGAAAGTTTACACTTCTGCAACTTTAGCAGTAAGGGCTTTAAATTGCCAGTTCCACATGCTTAAGTACCAACAATATTTACTGTCTCTGTTAAAACAGAAAATGCTTACAAGCTCAGAAGGTCCTGATTATAAGGAAATGCAGGATTTATTGCATGCAGCTGAACAAGTGGGAAAACACGCAATGTGGTTTTGATTCATTAGAGGCTTCTTGTTGAGCCGCAGTTACAGGATCTGTGATTCAAAGTCATGCTTGGTTAAAAGAACAAGGTTTACCTGATCATGTCAAGTCAAAATTATTGGATGCTCTTTTACAGCATGATATCTTGTTTGCTGTTAAGGCAGAAGAGGTATTAAAGAAAATGGAGGATAAGGCAAAATCTGTGCAAACAGTGAAGGATTTCTTACAGGTACAATCACCTCGATTTAGCAGAAATTGGCCTTCTAAAAATTGGTCCTTTCCAGTGTCAGACAGGCCACAAAGAGGCAGATACAGACGCCCAAGAGGCAGATCTCCACCCCAAGGCTCTTACAGACCATGACAGTGGGGTGTTTCAACCCCCAAAGGAGGAGAAGACAAGTCACAACCTTATAGGAAACTGTCCCAATGACTTCCCCACTTCAAATGCCAAGCACTTGCCTTTTGGCCGCACCCATAGGGGGAAAACTAGCACTTTTTTCACAAAATTGGCATATAATCACCGAAGACAAATGGGTACTGAATATTGTGTCTCAAGGTTACAGGTTCCACTTTTGCACCCTACCAAGGCCAAAAGGAATGCCAGACCTGCCACAAAATCAATGGGCAGAAGCACAAAAACAAATTACAGCCCTCATGGACATGAGAGCTATTCAAAAAGTGCCAAAACAGGAACAAGGACAAGGATTTTACTCGAGACTTTTCTTGGTCCCCAGAAAGGACAAAGCCTGGAGACCCATACTGGACCTGTCTACTCTAAATACTTACCTGGATGTTACAAAATTCAAAATGTTGACACTGCAGCAACTTCTTCCCATGCTGGGCAAGGAGGCTTGTCTGGTTACCTTGGACCTCAGAGGCATACCTGCATGTCCCAATCAGACAAAATTGCAGAAGATACCTCAGATTCATAGCTGGCACAATGCATTACCAATTCTCTGCACTGCCCTTTGGCTTATCTACTGCGCCCAGGGTCTTCACAAAATGCCTGGCACCAGTAATTGCATTTTGCAGACAAAAAGGAATTCAAATATATCCCTACTTGGACGACTGCCTTATTCAAGCAGAGAGCAAGGACATTCTTCTAAAGCATCTGGCATTTGTAAAAAGATTGCTAATTTGCCTAGGGTACACAGTAAACGAAAAGAAGTCAAAACTAGTGCCCTCACAAGAGATAATATTCCTGGGTGCCAGCTTAAATACAACAGCTCAGATGGCTTATCTCACACCAGACAAAGACAACTGACTCAGTACTTTCAGTTGATGGCAACAAAACCCAACTCCCTGCAAGAAAAATTCTGCAGGCCTTGGGGTTCATGGCGTCCTGCATACTACTAATACCATATGCCAGACTGCATATTAGGAAATTACAATGGTACCTAAAATGTGTGTGGACTCAACACTGTCACTGTTTGGAAACAGTAATACCACTTATTCCCTGCCTACAACAGGAGTTTCGATGGTGGGCACAGGCATGTCACCACAACAAGGGACAGCCTTTCACTTTACCCACAGCCAGGCAGACACTAACAACAGATGCTTTGGATTACGCCTGGGGAGTACACATGGCAGGAAAATGTATTCAGGGCAAGTGGGCCGCAGACCAAATGCATCTTCACATCAATCAAAAAGCGATGCTAGCTGTACAAAATGCGCAAACAGCTTTCAAGGACCTTCTGCATCCAGGACAACTACTACTAAAGACTGACAACACCACAGTTATGTGGTACATAAACAAGCAAGGAGGCACCCATTCCTACCCCCTCT
Source organism: Protopterus annectens (assembly GCF_019279795.1). NCBI lineage: Eukaryota > Metazoa > Chordata > Ceratodontiformes > Protopteridae > Protopterus > Protopterus annectens. The sequence continues at coordinate 232,743,475 of NC_056749.1, forward strand.
GCAGACAAGCCATGACTTTGTGGAGCACAGCACTGACCTATCAAGTTCATCTGCAAGCACAATTCCTGCCAGGAAAGAAAAATACTCTGGCAGACTAAGCAGAAATATCATAGATCCTCATGAGTGGAAATTAAATCCACAAGTATTCAGCATGATAACACAAAAATGGGGGTGCCCAGACATAGATCTTTTTGCCTCCCCTCTGAACTGCCAACTACAGAAATTCTGCACAAGGACTTACCACTCAAAAGCTTGGAAAGTGGATGCTCTCTCGTTCAGCTGGAAAACCCTAAAAGTTTATGCCTTCCCAACACTGCCTCTCTTTTCAAAGGTACTCCTAAAAGCCAGACAAGAAAGGCCAAAAATGATCCTGATTGCCCCAGACTAGCCATGCCAGCACTGGTACCCAATCTTAAAGAACTTGGCTCAAGGCCCAGCATGTATTTTACCTCAAATTCCTCAACTTCTGACTCAACAAAACAATCTGATCCTGCACAGCCAGCTCAAAACCTTAAACCTGGCTGCATGGCAGATTACTTAGCCAAGCAACCAACACCTGTCTCTAAAGCTGTTATGGATGTTATTTTGGAGGCCAGGAGGCCCAGCACCAGGAAATCCTATTCAGAAAAGTGGAAGAGATTCTGGGCCTGGAACCAGGCTCAAAGCTTTGATCCTCTTGTTCCAAATATTCCTCCGATATTACAATACTTAACTGAGATGCTGGACAAAGGCCTATCCTTTTCATCCATTAAGATCCATGCCCCTGCCATCTCAACTCATTACAACACGGATCCTCCTATTTTCTCTCATCCATTATTAAAATAGTACCTCAGAGGGGTTACAGACATAAGACCGCCCCGGAGAGCACCAACACCAACTTGGGACCTCAACTTTGTCTTGGAAAAATTTACTTTACCTCCTTTTGAGCCAGCCAATACAGCAGAATTAAAATGTGTGTCATGGAAAACTGCTCTGCTTCTAGCAATAACCTCAGCACGAAGAGTCTCAGAGTTACAGACACTAATGGCAGTGGAACCTTTCATCATTTTTCATCAGGACAGAGTTTCTTTATGAACAAACCCCACATTTATGCCAAAGGTGGTATCCAGTGTGGCTCTTAATCAAACTATTCACTTGCCAACATTTTATCCAAATCCCCAGAATAAGGGGTAGAGACTTCTGCACTCATTGGACATACACAGGCAGTTACGCTTCTACATGGACAAAACAAAAGCTTTCAGGAAAACTGAGCAATTGTTTGCTGCATATGCTGCAGGATCACAGGGAAAGGCTATTTCAAAGCAGACCATTTCAAAGTGGATAGGACACTGTATCCGTTTCTGCTACACACAGCATGGAAAAACTGTACCTACCAACATTAGGCCACATTCCACCAGGGCAACAGCCACTTCAACTGCCTACCTTAGAGGAGTACCTACCAAGGATATTTTGGAAGCTGCAACTTGGAGTTCAGTGCACACCTTTACCAAGCATTACCACTTGCCTCTTTACTCTAAATCCAGAGCTGGCTTTACCACTGCAGTGCTGCAGGGCCTCATAGCCACCCCAAATCCTTTATAGACCCAGCCACCCAACCTCAGCTTTGGGATTCAACCCAAGTGTAATGACTGCAGCAGTGAAACATGATGAACATAGTACAGTTTTGTACCTACCATAAATGTAGATGTTCGAGTGTATTCACTGCTGCAGTCCAGGTTACCCTCCCTCCATCCCGACTTTTTTAGCTGGGACTTATCTATACCTTTCTACCCTATACAAACCTATGTGGTGTATTTGCTTGTAACTGAAGGTATTGTTTTCATCTTTTATGTATTTTTTATTGCCTACCTATTTGGGGGCACCTGACATCTGGGGCAAGAAAAACTGAAGAAAATGGCATCGGCTGCATCTTGTATACCCCTGACCCACTGACGTCAGGGAAGAAGCGACAGCAACCGACGCCGGACCAAGACTTTGGAACTCTGGCCGACTGCGGGACCACCTGACGGCAGGATAACCCGAGTGTAATGACTGAAGCAGTGAATACACTCTGACATCTGCATTTATGGTAGGTACAAAACTGTACGTTCCTTCACCCTCGTGTGTCACTGGCCATCAAGCAGGACTAGTGGATAAAACCCATAATATTCAGAGGATATACAGTGCCATTCCACAACCCCCTACAGTGTTACTGTTTACTATTGCTCATCATCCTACCCCATCAGAAAAATGCAGCTAAAACCTTCTAGAAAAAAAACATACAAGTTCTCTGTCCATAGAGGTTTAGTATACTACTACAGGATTTTTTCTTTTGTTTTTAGTACCAACAAAAGCAAAAGTCTTCAGGCCCATCTTGGACTTAAGTGGCCTAAACATTTCCTCTCTTGGAGAAACTTCTATATAATGATATCAAAGGATTCCAGGAGGTATCTACACTTCTGGGCAGGAGCTAGTCATTGTGAATTCAAGATGCTTTCATTTTGTCTCATTTCAGCCATAAGGGGATTCCACAAATGCACATCTGTGATTATGGTAAACCAGAGTCAGCAGGGGGGTGCAAATATTCCCCATCTGTTTCATTGCTGATACCTCTGTGAACTGGATAGACTGTGTTCGAGTCTCTGACAAGTTTATTCTAATCCTTGGGAATCAGAATAAACACTGAAAAGTTTCAAATGGAACTTTCTTAGCTGCCAACATTCATAGGCTGAAGTCTGGGCACAGTTGCGTGCAGAGCTTGTCTGCCTTCAGGAAAAAAATTCTTTCTCCAGCATTTTATTTTTCATTCTTTCAGTAGCACTCTGTCAAAGCTCAACTTTGCTTTAGAATCTTAGGTTGTTGCAATGGCAGTACCAACGATGCTTCAGAATACTAAATGAGTACCACAGTGGACACTGCAGTTTCAAGGGTTATAGATATCCAATCTGGTGCCTCAGCAAATTTTTCATTCCTGGGTCCACTAGTCTGACTCACAGTGGTGGTTACACCTTTCTGATCTAACTTGTTTTTATTTGCCACTCCACTAGTGGCTGTAACCACAAATCCCTCTGCCCTAGAGTGGGACATTGTCCAGTTTGAGTGATCACATGCAACGGGTGGCTTGCACACCAGTATTCTGAATATAAAGGTTGTCCTCTATTCTTCAAACTTTCTATGATTCCCAGCCACAAGGTGCGATAGCCATCCAGTACAACAATGCAGTAGTGGTTTGGTATATCTATAGCCAATTTCTCTCGTCGAGAAACGTTGATTTGTGAGAGGGCTTTGTCAGTCAACTGGTAACATCATATAATCTGGAAGGCTAATTCACTAATGCAGAAGCTGCTCCTTTGCCTTTTGATGACCACACAAGTGGTGCCCATAACTCTTCACTATCATGGAAGGTTCCATCATTGTAGGAAACTATGGAGTGATCAGTTTGCCTCTTGAACCAATGCTATATTCAGCAACTTCTGTTCCCTTAGCCCTCTGTCAAGAGCTCTTGCAAGGGATGCTTTCATTCAGAAATGGACCCTGGACTCCATTTCATTTCCCCCACTTTACTGTGATAATTGAGGTTAATCAAGAAAGCAAAACACAAATCCTGAGTTATTGTGATTTAATAACCTTATTTTGGCTTCAACAATTTGAGTTTTCCTTACTCATGCCCCAGCTTTTGAAGAATTCTTTCTGCCTGGGCATTAAGGACTGTGCTATTCCATTCCTTTGGGTTTTCACTCTCTATGTTTAACTGCATGGTTTCAACAGTTTTTTTGAGGGCAAGTCTGTGTATCTTTGCCTTCAAAGTGGTCAGGGCATCACATCATCCCAGAAGCCTGATGCGAGAAACATACAGAAAAGCAAGTGGACCACTTTTTCTCTGTGGACTTCAATTAAAATTCTTGATCCAGGTACAATTCTAATAACTTCAGTGTTGGAATGCTTTCTCAAGACTTTAGCTCTGACTTTGGTTGCCTGTCTGTTAAGGTACATTTAGCTGTTGTATCCAGTTTTCATCAAGGTTCAAATTCGTTTTCAGTGGCTTCCTTTAAGGTATGTGAAGCCCTTCTGAAGGATACCTTTTTACTAAGATTTATAAGTTATCTGGTCTCACTGTAGGATCTTTGTTATTTTGCTGTGAAACTCAGCTTTGCAGGGAGGTGTTAACCTTCCCACTTTTAAGTTTTTATCATGGGAAAACTCTTGTGGCCATCGTTTCGGCCAGATGTATTTCTGAATTGTATTTACTATTAGTATGTCTTACCTACTTTTTCATAAGTATTGAGTGTATGTGCATGTTTTCCTTCCTTAGGCTTAATTCAGTTTCTGAAACTAATCTCAAGCCAGTCTGTACATTTCCCAGTCACCTTCCCCAACTGCTTTAACACAAGAGAATATCTAATGCATTGTATGGATGCACATAGACAATTTTAGTTTCATAGGGATAGGTCTAAAGCCATTAGAAATTAACCTGTTATCCTTTTCTTAAAAGAAATCTGGTGATTAAGTACCCAGAATGACCTTAAGTAAGCAGCTGCCTGATTGCATCTCAATTTTATATGAGATGTATGGTAAGCTGTGGTCCTTGGAACCTCTTTATTAGTGCAGTGGCCTCCTCGCAAGCTATTTTTTCTGTAATGCAACTTTGAAAATATTTATGAAGCAGCTTACTGGACTTGTGAAAGTATTCAAAGACACAGATGTTGCATCCATGTTTAAGTCTTAATTTTGGTTCACAGTAATCAGTTTTATTCCTGTGAAGGGATACTTCTCAGAAAGATTAGTTTTGGACCAAGTACTCTGTTAACAGGGATGGACCTCATTGTACCAAATATGAAAGCTAGGTACTTACTATAATGAGAGATCTGGGAGGGGTTCTCCAACCTTGTTAATATATGCATTCTTCTTTGGCCTTTCCTGTGCCATGCATGTTTACTTTTGTCCACTTTGTGGGGCATACTAGAGTGCTGGAGCTGTAGGTGCCAGGCAGTTAATGGTTTATGGGGAAGAACTTGCTTTACTTAACACGTCAGTAATGTGTATTGTTCTGCCTGTTTTTTTTTACTGTACTTTCACATCATGTTTCAACCGCATGCTTTGCATACGTACAGATACTTGATGTATGATTTTTTGAAGATACTTTGTAAAGGCTTATGACGTTCCTCTGTATTAATATGGCTCCGATACAGACACACACACAGTAATGGAATTTCTGATATCCAAAAACCATGGCTGACCTATATTTCTTAGTGTAGATCTGGTCTGTGCATGTTTCAGTGCTCTTGATAACACTTGGTAGGTCCACCCTTTTGCAGTAGCATGGCTGTTGGCTCTCTCTCTTATAATCACTTGAAGTGTTGTAGGTAATACTGCATCAAGACTAAGTGAAGTTATGTACCGTTCTGTTTAGTAGCTCAAGACGCATGTTCCTTTGTCTAGCTTTAGACTGTATCCTGATAAGATGGTTTTCTTAGAGGTACAGCTCTGTCTGACTAATGAGGTATGAATTTGCATGTGTCATCTCCAAGAGCCCCATTTAATGAGAGTTTGACTTTTGGAGTTTGAATATTTGCAGTAACTTGTACATTGTTTATATCTGAGCAAAGATCATGTGATCCATGTATTTCAGAGATGACATTTCCGTGTAATATTTTGCTTTATTCAGTTTCAGGACTTGAGCTTTGTCTGGTAGCTTATTTAGGCAGATGTTTTGCTGCTGCTAGTTGAAGCCCCTCCCCAGTTAAAATGGCATCAGTTAGGTTTACTGTTATTTCTAGGCTTTCAGTCATGTCAGCTAAAGCTCTTTAAAAGACCACTCTGGCTAATGAAATGCCATATAGTCTCAGAAATTTGTATCTGCACTCAGTGGTATGTTGCATCATTTAGATTGTTATTAAAAAGTCCCTGGTGAAGCACCAGCACTAAAAAGAATACAATAAGAGTAGCAACAGCTACTACTATTGCTATCTGTAGTAGGTAGTGTTCCATCAACATGCACTTGTTAAGTCTGTGCAGATTCTGTTTTGTTTTATAGCAGTTACTGTACCATTATCTAGACTCTTGTCCAACAGTGATACCTAGCTTTTCCACATGCTGAAGTTCTTGCTCTGTCTTTTCAAGTTTGCTCTCAGAACTGTAGGTACTGTGAATAATGCAAGTACCACTAGCTAAGCTTTTTGTGATTTAACTCAGTTTTTTTGTTTTCAAGCAACCAAGACTGTCAAATTAAAAGTTTGCTAAACATCAGTTATAATTTTACTGCATCACATGTTGTGCTTCTGCATTTGCAGTTATGCTAATAAAACACACACATTTTTCTAAAATTATGCTTTTTTTGTGAAACTGTTTTCTGCCGAATGGCAATTGTTTGTAGTGTTTGGGGCTTAATGCCACATTTACTTATATGGGCTGTTTGCTCCTGTGTTTTGACTGTGATTATGCAAAGTATACTGCTGGTGTCTGTAAATTACCCTCTCACATTCATTGTGTTAATTTTTTTAAATTGTATTCTGTACTACTCTTTCTGTTGTGCACAGTGACTATTTGTTTTCCATGACCACCCATATAGCTTGAATTTGTTTTTAGTCATATCTGTGGCCATTTGTGCATCTCTGCCAAGCATAGTTTACTTTAACTGAATTTACAGAACTACTGTTTCAGATAGCTGTCTTGTATAACTTGTTTTTTTATCTAAACAGTTCAAGTAGATTTAACTCGCAGGCTTGTCTTTACTTTGTATGAATGTAAAAAGTGTGCATGCAGACTCTGTTAGCTTGGAATTTAGAGCCAGACGTCTAAAAGAATCCGATGGCATGTTACTCTGCTTCATATTTTTAGACTTTGTCTTGTTCGTGACCCGTTTCTAGCTTGTCATTTCGCAAAATATTCGTAGAAGTAATTTTTATAGTACTTACAAGCGTTCACTTTTTTTACGTGACTTTCTCTAGAAGATTGATTTTCTGTATTTGCAGCATTTGACTGTTAATGCACTTTCTCACATAGGCCACTTTGCATCTCACATCCTGCAAATTTGATCTTTTTGCCTCTTTCATGCGTACTGCCATGATTTCATTGGATGCAGCACTTCTGTGCTCATTCGTTCCTAGTTGTCATCATGAGTAACCTGCTTTACTGCCATGTGTAGTCTTGTCTGCTTTTATTTTTATAATTTTTACAGTTTTGGATCTTGTTTTTCTCCCAAGTTTCAGTTTCTGTGTTAGTTGTGCCCCTTCTCACATCATCAGTTATTGGTTTTAATTTTATCTTCAATATTTCACTAGTAGTGAACACATTAATTTATAGGTTCATAGGTAGATACTAGGCTATCTGCCCTAGGGCATTTATAAGCCTAGCCAGAGTGTATTTGGCTTCAGCCTCCCTATTTGATTAGCCTACTGTGCCTCTGTAAAGTAGGTCACAGAAGGTACCCTTTTAAGATTAGTTTACTGTGCCTCTGTCTAGCAGGGACACAGAAGAGATCCCAGGGGTGAATTTGCGATTTCCCATCCACGCATCCAGATTTCGCTTGAAGAGGGTCAGCGAGGGGCTGTGTCTAACATGAATTGGGATTCTATTCCAGAGTGAGGGGATCCTCTGGGAAATGAATCTGTCCCTCCAGCATGTCCTATTTATTTTTGTGCTGAGGTTTAAGTCCCTGGAGCGTGTAGCTCTAAGGGACTTGGATTTTTTGAGGTGGAGCATGTCCATTAATTTTGGGTTTGACATGGCTTTGTACGTCAGGCATAGATCGCCTCTGAGTAGGCGGTAAGCAACTGAGTAGAGCTGGAGTTTCTTTAGTCGAGCTGCATAGGACATCTGTTTGTAGCCCATGATCCTCTTGGTGAGGTACTTTTGGGGTCTTTCCAGTTGCGTTGGGTAAGGTACATCCCAAAAGGGGCATTGTATTCAATTATGGGCCTGATGAGTGACGAGTAGAGGGGCACAATGACCTCTCTTGATCTAGATGCAAACCCTTTCGTGATAAGGTGGGCTAATATAGAAGGTCTTTCTAACCACTTTGGCAAAGTGATTATCAAAGTAGAGATTACTATCTACGTTGGTCCCCAAATCTCTAATTACATCTTCCGTACTTAATGGATTACCACCTATGTGGTAATTTGTGGGCACCTTGTTTTTCCCAAAGAGGATGACTATGCACTTTTTAGCATTTAGCTTGAGGCCGTGGCTCTGGCACCAAGCATCCGTCTTTGTGTGACCCTTTTGGAGGATGCTTGTGTCAGCTGGAGATTCTATTATGGCCCCCAGTTTGCAGTCATCTGCGAACTTTGTCAGCCATAATCCCCCCGTGTTAGCCTGAACCTCAGAGAAGTATATACCGAACAAGAGAGGTCCCAGAACTGAGCCCTGTGGGATGCCACTTGTAACTGGGTTGGATTCAGACATGGCACCTGCGATTCGACTCTGAGCCAGTTTGCAACCCATCTTGTGATATAGGGGTTGATATTTAAGCTGGTAAGCTTATTTATGATGCCCGAGTGGGGTATTGTGTTGAAGGCTTTTGCGAAGTCCAGGTAGGCTGTGTGGACTACCTTGCCCTCATCTATGGCTTTGGTAACTGTTTCAAAGAAATCAGCTAGGTTTAAGAGGCAAGACATGCCCTTAACAAAGCCGAATTGGGTAGGGTCCAGTGTCTGGAGGCTCCCAATGTCTTTGTTTATGAGTTCCATGATAATACGCTCCATAGCTTTACAGACCAGACTAGTCAGGCTTATGGGGCGATAATTCCCAGGGTCTGTTGTGGCACCACCTTTGTGGAGTGGGACCACTGTAGCGGTACGCCATTCTTTGGGTACATATCCTGTAGTAAGGCTAAGTTTGAACAGTGACTTAATGTGAGGGTTCATGTGATTTGTGTCTCGTAAACATCACATATGCACAAATAGTCTGTTGTGCAGATTGTGTGGATATAAATGCTTGACATGGGTAGATTCTTCTATTTTATTTTTTTTTATTTATGCTTTGCTGAATGGGTAAGTCTTACTAGGCTAGTAGCCTGTTTTGGGGGGACACCTGAGGTGATATTCATACTGACCAGGGTAATGTGGCCAGGTCAAGATGGAATTCCCCCCGTTTTTTTTTTTTTAGGTACAAGGACATAAAAACTGGAATATTCAGAGAAAATGAAGTATGATTTTGATGTATGTGTGGTTGAAAAGAAAATTAGTGACTTTCTATCATATCAAAAATTGATGCTAGTAATTTGTCTGCAGACTCCAGTCCCAATATTGTTTTTCTGGCAAAAACATATGACGACTTCTCCAATTCTAATATAGTTAGGACTTGCAGACTCAAGTTCTTTAAGAGGGATTAATAGGTTAAACTCCATTTTAAGTACATCTTAAGAAGAAACATGAGGCAAACGTGCTGGCTGAACACTTTTACAAGTACTCAAACCTTTTTGGTTTTATGACTTGCATCTACATATAGCACTACTGCTACTAAATTTTTTTTCTGTTATGGCCCAAACAAGCACCCAAACTGCTTGCACCAAGTCAGCCCATTTGTTTCCCAAATGGCCTGGAGAGTCAGCTCCACTCAGTTCTGTTTAATTGAAAGTTCTGTGGCCCATTTATTTCCAGTCTGTGGTAGAGCCCAGTTTTCCCATTCCTTTTCTGTGGTAAGAATTAAGTGCTGGGGAGTGGCCAAAGTGGCGACATCGGAGTTGGCCCTATCTACTTGCATCTGACTTCCTTTCATTTTAGCTGATGGTGACTCCACATTAATTGCTGTTCAGAACCCCCCCCCCCACATCTGTGCAACTCCAGAACAAACTCCCTGATTATACAGTACTTGTCACCATGCATGCTTTGCCTGAATTCAGCCATTCCCCCTAGTCCATCAGCAGTGGTTAGCAGTTCAGGAAGGGTCTGACAGATTTTGCCACTCACTCCCATCCTCCCTGGCTGACCGTGTTTGAGCCACTGACTGAACTCTGATCACATAAGAAGTGGTCGTGACTTTATTCCTGCTGAGGACCAGACCATTTATCACTGCTATGTAATTGCACTACACAGAGAGCAGCAGTTCTAATATCAGTGGACATGATATAATAGGAGTGTGTGAGTAAATGCAAATTTTGCCTTCACCATATAGCATTTATGCTGGACATGTATGCTGTGAATCTTTGATATCAATGTCATCATTACCTCTCAACTATCCAGATTTTTGCCTTGTATATTTGTTCTGTTCCTCAAAGTTTGTGGATTTCTGGCAAATCACTGAGGACTGAAGTCGCTAAATAATGACAGACAATTTGAATTTCAGACTTCATATCCTTCAGAAAATGCATGTTAATGCAAAACTTGTTAGTCTATTAACTTTCTAAGTTTATAAGTGCAATTGAAATTAAATTGTCCCTATTTTTGGGCCTTGGTCCCCCTCGACTCCCCCCATTGTTTTAGACTTAAGGGGTTGAAAGGTAGAATTGTAAAAAAGGCAAATACAGTCTCATTTTGCTAACATTCTAAAGTATATGAATGAGGTTTCATATCAGATACAGCAGTTTCATTCCTGCTTTGGCTGTAATCTATATGTGCTGTATTTATACATTTTATAGCTCTCATGATGTCTAAGGAGTTAAACCTCTCGCTCCCGAGTCTGCATGTTCCATCCAGCTTTCTGATCCAATAACTACATTTCCTTGGACTTCAATACGTTTTGCTATTGTACTAGGCAGAGTGCAGTCCTTTTTTGCTGCGTCTCAAAACACAGCATCCAGGTAAACAAAAACAAATAATAAATAAGGGTTTTAGCATTTAATGTAGTTTACAATTGCACAAGAGGAAAACTGAAGCTGTAGCAGCATTTAAAAAATCTTTCCTAGAATAGTCCACCGGGGTCTATTACTTGCATTTCTGACAATCCTCTTAAATGAATACTGTTCTTGAAAATATGGGGGGAGAGAGAGACTGCATTTCAGTGCTTGGTAGAATAACATTAAAGTATTTTATGACCCTGTAATGTGTCAAAAGTCAAAACCTGTATTGTAATCTATCCTGCCTGTGTGTAACCACATTCTTAGTAGCTTACACTGCTTTCTGATTATGCAAATAATTTGTAATGAAATTAGTAGTAACTTAAACATTTAACTTATTTTCCCTGTCATGAGGGCAAAATGGTTTATTTTTAGATGCTGTTTTTGCTTCTGAATTGCTTTAAATTTTACTTTTTGTACATTTATTGTCTTCTGCCTTAAATCTTGTAAAATGTGTACATCTCTTTTATAAAGCGCTAGTATGCAGTATATAGTATAGAGCTGTGTGTCTGAACTACCATGAGTAGTCCAGCCTAATTCCTTGTCAAAAGAGAGTGTTATTCCTCATAAGGGCAGTCACTGTAAATTTTGTGGGGCTATAGACTTTTCTTTCAGTCTGGCTTCCCCTGGTTATAAATAACGCATGAAATGACTTTCAAGGTAGAAAGAGAGAATCCATTTTAAAATGTTCTATAAAATGAAGAGTGATTTATGATTTCATATGATTTCTGCTGAAAGCATTCAGCCTTTGCCAGGCTATCAATGTCCTGCTGGCAGATTCTGTTATTTAATGCTTGAGACGCCTTGGGTAGTACAAGTACCGTACGGTGAAGCATGTTATGTTGTCGAATATATAAAAAAGGACCGTTTCAGGTCTTGGTACTGACACCACTCAACCCAATGTGTCCCATGTATATAACCAGCTTGTGAAAGAAGCCATTCCCTCATCTGCATAACTGCATGTGTTCTTAGCTGTTACTGTAATAGATTTATTTTCAATACTATGTTATTTCTGGTCTGTGCTTGATTTAAAAAAAAAAAAGAAAAATATTAAAGCAGTAAATGTGCCTTTTCATCCCAACAGTTTTTATTTTGGAAATGAAAATGCCTTTTAAATTGTTTGCTTCTCTTACACTGGCTTTACAGGGAAATCTTTTGCATATATCCAAACCAGTTGCTCTTGCTTTCATGTACGGCTTATTTTTGCTTGCCGTTAGACCTCCGTGTGATATTTATGCAGTTGAGAAGCATAAGATACTCAGTATTTTAGGAGTTGTTTACATTTCTTCTGTGGTTCATTAATTTGTTAAATATGGTTAATGCGATAGTAATCTTTTAAATTCAAAATGCTGCTGTTAATGTTTTCTTATTTCTGTCTTTAAGCACATTTTATTAAAAGAAAACACTGTGAACCTAGTATTGTATTAATAACTCAACTGGAAAGGAAATGGCTGACCCTTGACTGGGGATTAAACCAAGGATCCCCTGTGTTCTGTGCAGTTATCACTGACATTAGATCAACAAGGTGTATCCGGACATTTCAGTATCTGGTTTTCCTTGAGCAGTTTCTCCTTTCATCTGTTAAAGCATCCCGATGGGGATTTTTTGAACACACGAGCAACCAGTGCAGAACAACTATGAACTTCGCATTGTATTAACAAGCCAACAGGAAAGGAACACACTGATCCTTGTTTGATGGTTGAACTCTGGGACCCCCATATATTCTGGGTTCAGTCTGGGACCCCCATATATTCTGGGTTCAATCTCTAGACAAAAGTCAGTGCTTTCCTTTCCTGTTGAGTTATTAAAAAGACCAACTGTAGCAAACCAAACAATCCAAAAAAAGCACTAAAGGCTGGAACCCAAGAATACAGCCAAACTATTTATTAAAACACTGGTAAGCGCTTTCGATTGGTGACCATCACCAGACTTCAGACAAATTTAGACATCACAATGAGACCACACCTGTATGCGTAGCCTAACTAGAATAATTGACTACTAATTAAAATATAAGTTGATTTAATAGATAAAATTGATAAAAGCAACCCAGAACAAAAAACATCCAGAAAAAAGGTCATTGTCCCACTGTACTCATCCCTCATTAGACCTATTAAAGAATACAATGCCCTATTTGGTATGTACCTCTCAAGACATCTGCAATAACTGGAAAGGCCGCAGAAGTACCTCACTAAAAGAATCACAGGCCTAAAGCAGATGCCCTATGCTGATCGCCTTAAACTTTAACTGTACTCTGTCGCATATAGTCTACTCCGAGGCAGTCTCTGCTTAACATACAAGGCCATGTCAAACCCAGAGCTGTTGGACATGCTACACTTAAATCCCAATCCCTCAGAGCCATATGCTCCAGGGATCTAAATCTTGTCGTCACAATAAACAAAACATGCTGGAGGGATAAGTTCCTGACCCAGAGATTCCCCAGACTCTGGAATAGACTGCCCATACATGTCAAGCAGAGCGCCTCTTTGGCCCTCTTCAAATGGAACCTTGATGATTGGATGGAAGAAAGGAAATTCACCCCGGGGATCATGTCAGTCACCCTGCTAGACAGGGGTCCAGGGAAGTAAATAGTGTGGGAAGAAATAGCCAGGGAATTGTTGTGGCTAGGCTTGTATAGGCCCTAGGGCTGATAGCCTAGTACCAACCTATGAACCTAAAAAAAGCACATTCACTTTCAGATGTATATAAACACATTACATGGAAACATGTATATTATAAAAAAATATATATGACCTATATGTAAATGCTTATATGTTAATGCCATTTAAGCTACTTTTGTTCATCTATCAAATACTTTCAATTTAAGCTTACTAGAAATGGATATCACATCCTTGAGTCCTGGTGGGAAGTAAGCATTTAAAAAGACTTGCCACCAGACTTTCTTATCCTCAAGATGCAGTTTCCAAGCCCCCCCCCCCCCAACCTCACACTTGTTGTATTACCAAAATTTTAAATGTGTGATTGGAAAATGTCTTTAAATGTCTATGCAAGGCATTTTTTTTCATCCTGCTGATGGATCTCATAAAAATTGCTCATATTTTAGTGTCTCAAGAATTCAAGAATGCATTTCATAATAGTGGTCATGTTTTTAAGTAATACAGTATATACTGTTTGTTCTCTTGTTTTGCTAGATATAACACCTGGACTAAATCTTCTCACTCCTTTTGTCAACCTTTCTTCCACAATTCGAAGCGCAACGTAATTTTCATTTCTAACGAGTGACACTTCTCTAGGAGTACATTACCAAAGCAGACCTGCTGCTTTTTACCCCTGAAATATGAGGCTAGTCTTTGATCTGTTGAGCTAAACTATACTATGAGAGAATGCAAGGAGTTATTCAGAGGCAAGAGAACAGTGGTGGGGACTGCCAGACAAGTGCCATTTCATTTGGCACAGTGCTTGACACTGATTACAAGTGTGGCATTTGTGCAGATTTGTGTTAGAGCTGGAAAGAATATCTGACTTTTCTAAGAATGACTTGTGTTAATAGCATTTTAGTCAGTAGTGAAGTATCTACATGCAGCAGATGCGTCTATTCTGTTACCCAAGGGGTCCAGTGCTGAGAGACTTAACTGGCAAAAGACTTACTGATATCAGACAGTAGACTAAAATTAATAGATTACTGATCGACCTGCTTCTTGCCCAGATTATTTAAAAAAAAAAAAAAAAAATTTGTCACTTGATATACATTAATATTTATATTTGTAACAGAGTGCTACATGTTATGGAGGGGACCTATCAAAGACAAAAACATGCATTGCAATGCCTGTGGATAATGCAGTGTTTCCATATATATATTCATATTTCTAAAACCAGCTCTTATTGTACGTAGACTAGCATCAGGTGAAACCTTGGAATGATGGACAAAATGGTCAGTGATAACTACACTGTACTTTGTGCAGTTTGAGGTCTTGCAAGTTATTTACGCCTTTATTTACGCCTTTATTTATACGGATAAGCTTAAATTTTCATAATTTTGAAAATATTTCATTAAAGATCATTTCTTGTAATCATTTAAAATTGAAAGTCATTAATACAAGTGCTGTTTAACAGTTGTATGCCTATTTGTACAGTTCCACAGATATTAAAAGTTGCGTTTAAAAACTTGGAGAAAACATTCTTGATTTTTTAGTATATTACAGTATTGGTATTAAGATTGAATGAAATGACTTCTTTCATTACTTCTTCCTGACAGCCTTTTTAACAGCACTCTCACTTATTGATCACAAGGTGTTTACTTTTGTTTGTTTTGTGTTTAACTTGATTTTCAGAAAATGTTCAGGAATCTAACAATGTGTGTAGGCTGCTGGAGGTGTCTCATTCCACAACTACAAGGTGGAAATAAGCACTAGAAGGCTGGATCTTAATGGGCTAGAGCTGAGAGATAGAAAGAAAAATAGAAATGTGAAAAACTCTTTTCAGCTGACCAAGAAGAGCTTAATTTCATTTCTTGTTCAGACAGTCATTTTCGCACATTTAATGCACACATTTGTGGCAGTGAATACTGCAAAACCTGTACCATTATTAAGTTACAGTAAGACATATATATATATATATATATATATATATATATATATATATATATATATATATATATATTTATTTATACAGTAACTGCTTGCTACTGTCCCTTAGACTAGATTACTTGAGTAGCTAGAAGATTGCCCTTAATTGGATACTACTGCTGAGTTATTTGAAAGATGCCCCCCCCCCCAACAGCAGTGTGAGAGCCATGATGGGGGTAGCCCAGTGCAAATGCCTCTTTTATTCGCTCTTTAAGCTATCCCCAGTCAGCAGCAAAGTTCTCTTTCTGGATGTTGTATTCAAAATGAAAGCTCATGCAGCATTATACCATCGCCACTTAGATACTGAAAGAAGTATGAAAAATGTCATGTTTTTCCTTTTTTGAAATCTAAACAAACGAGCATTTCTGCAGCTGTTGTATAGCAGTCCTGAATCAATGACCGATTTGTCCATAATGTTAATGCCATCTAGTAGTCCCCATGTGGTGTGCAATGCTCTATAATGATGACAGTATGATAATAGACCATATATAATGTAAACTTACGAACAAATTATATCTTCAGTTCTTTTATAGTAAATCACTGAAGGTTGATACATTTCATTACCTTCTCATATTTCTTGTTACAGTAATCTAAGTACGTAGAACCCATATGAATTATGTTCGAAAATACTAAAAAAATGCATATTTTCGTAACCATCGCTGTAAGTATATTTTGTCTTCATTTTCATTTGGCCAAACTGCACATATTTTATGTGGTTTCTTTACCCACTGTTCCTGTAATCTAGTGGCTGACACTAAAATCACCATGTTGTTTCAGCAAAATATTACTGCAGAAACAGATTTGCTGTGCTTGTTATTTATATATATATATATATATATATATATATATATATATATATATATATATATAAAATGTTGTACCTTCTTTTTCGATGAAGGTAGTCATCATTCCATGTTCATTTCAGTTTGTGTTTTGTAGCATCTGTTTGTAATACCAAAATTAATCTGTATGTACATGCACTGAAAGATCACAGCTGTATTATTCAACTGTGCATATTTTCACAACCATAGTTAATTTCATTTCCGGATATTCCAATACATTATCTAAAAACATAAACTAAATTGAAGACTACTATTTCAAGGTTAATATACTACTAAAACAATATGGTTTAAAAATATCTGTACCAGATGCAAATAAAGCATTCCTAATGGAGAACAAGGTACAGACAGGCCAAAGATTATCTCAATAGTTTGAACAGATTACAGGGAGTATCTGTCCTCACTTGGGTACCCCGAATGTAAATCCAGCAGTTTGCAGTGCTGAACAGCAAAAAATGCCACAAGAAATATGTTAATAGACTCTAAAAACACCTTTTGGAACTCAAAAGTATATGGAAGTTAACTGTGGAAGTGTGTGATTATATTATGTGGCAGACTATGTCAGATGCCAAGTAGGAAGTAGAAGGAGCCAGACCAGCAAATTGTTAAAATTTGGTTATGACTAGTTAAAGCTTGTTGCGACTGCAGCAGGAGTTGATGCTTGACTGGAAGACTTGTAATACCTCTGCCAGCATGGGGAATAAATTGCATCTGTGACTTGTATGTTTTAATAAGTGTCATCCACTGCATTTTTGACTGCATGGTTAGATATGATACTGCTAATTAGTTAAGCCTGCCATTCATAAACACTGGTCGGAAACTAAGTTATGTGGCACATCTGGGGAACATGAAGCTGTGCAAGTCAGTACTTTCGATTCCAGTTTACATATTTTTAATAATGTGAATGAGCAACATGCAGGCTATTTATTCCAGTTTTAATACTTCTCATGCGTTCCCCGCTGTGCAAATTGTTTGCAAAACACTGAAATGTGTGGATACAAAGGGAAGGTAGTCAGGTGAAAGAAACCAGATATATAGACACTGCGTTACTCCCACGTGTGTGCTGAATTGTGCTTGCACATTGCACTTGAGGTAAATGAGTTAGTATAAAATATGTATTGAAATGCAAGATAGTGTGTCTTGCACGTATTTTAATTGTTTCAGTATACATTTTGTTAGCTTTTTTTTTTAGCAGTTACTTCTCTGATTGGTTTGTATAATTTATTTAGTTATTTGTTTTTGTTGACTGTGCTGACTCACTAGAGATTTGACTTATTTCTGGAAACACCCAAGGTGGTAGTTGTGCTGACTAGGGGAAAATATGGTAGTAGTGTTCCTTATAAGTGAAGCCATTTGATCATTTGAGTTGTCTGATAGTCACTTGAATGAAAATGCCCACCAGTTAGCAGTGTTTTCCTTTAGAGTAATACAAGAGTGTCTTTATCATGTTTGCTTTGTTTGCATTTCTTATAACTGTTTTGTGAAGTACACCAATGGTCGTACAATGCCAGGTTTTTGTGTTATTAATATTTCAACTTTAATGTGGCGTTTTTCTTAGTGTTCATTTAAACTAGACCTTGTTTATCGCAAGCCAAAGAATGGCTTCTGCTTTGCAAAGCATACTTGATTTTCTCTGATTGTTCATTGTGTAATCTGCTGTAGTGCCAGACAGATCTTTGCAGTGCAACCCTTTTCTCTTCATATGACTATCTTGCGAGTGTCAGGGCCTATCTTAGAGAGACAGCATGATTCTCAGAATATTTTGAGAAGTGTCAGTTCATCAGATTATCATTAGAATAACAAGAAAACTAGACTTTTCTGCCCTTGATTTAAAAATACTAGCAAAACACTTGGGCATAACCAGAATACATATAAACATCAGGCCATTATTTCAACTAAGATGAGCTTCTTTAATCTTTTAAATCAGTTTTGAAGTGTGCTTCCTAATGAACGGAAGGTCAAAGATAGCCAGATTATCTGGAACAGTGATGACTCTCTCTAACAATTCAGATATTTTCTAGCAGAAAGTTTTTTCACTTCATTGCTAATTTCAAAGTAGCCCTTTATATATATATATATATATATATATATATATATATATATATATATATACGCACACACACACCTGTAGCACCCCACTCTGTCTCTAATGTGTGTTTGTGTGTGTATGTGTGTGTGTTATGTATGTATGCATATTTGTGTCTGTATGTAAATTAGACTACCTGAGAATATTGAATCCCCATATAAGCGAATTCCAATTCTTCGAGACAGTATCAAACCTTCACTTAAGGGAAACCTTAAACCCAGAGAAAACATTCACCGGGAAACTAACCACTTGGTCACCCTGGAGGTATTTGTCCTTTTTCCCCCCACTGTAGTGCGATCTCTGAGATGTATATAGTCCGTCGGGTGTGTGTGTGGGGGGCAAAGCGTCCCATTTTGTTGGGCTTTAATCACTTTGTGTGTTAGTTGTCCTGGTGGCCAAGTGGTTAGTTTCCTGGTGATCATTTTCACTGGTTTTAAGGCTTCACTTAACTGAAGGTTTGATATTGTTATCTCGATGAAACAGGATTCACTTATATGGGGTTTCGATATTGTGAAGTACACCCATATATATATATATATATATATATATATATATATATATAAAATAGATGGAGAGAGATGTTTATATACCTATGTATATGTCTGTATGTGTATATATAATTGTATAATATGTATATGTTGTGTGTGTATGTGTGTATATATATATATATATATATATATATATATATGTATGTATAATATATATATATATATATATATATATATAATATATATATATATATATATATATATATATATGTATGTATAATATATGCACATATATACAAACACACAGTTTTTAACGAGAAACATCTTTATTGAATTATCACTTGTAATATAGGCAGTCTTACATTTATATAAATCAAAACAAACCGTATTGACATATTTTCAGTTCACGTCATTATACATCACATATAATCTTTTATACAGTTATTGTCTAACATTACATAGCTCATTCACTTCCTGCCTTCTCTTAAGCCTCATTCCCCTCCAAAACATTATTTTGCGTATATTATCCCCATAGTTCCCATTTCTGTATATACTTTACTCCTGCCCTTAAAGATCCCACTTCCATTTCTTTTATCTGCTACTATGTTCAGTACTTATAGTACAGTTGGTTTATACTTTGATTTCCAAGTAACACACACATCAAAGTATCTCACTTTTTTGAGACATTGCACAGGTTAGTGCTTAAAGACTTTTTTTTTTTTTTTGCTGATTTCTTATTTAAAAATAATCCCTTTAGTTTGACTGAATAACTTTATGGAGTATTTTACATTCTGAAATGTTGGTCAAGAGGATTGCTCACTCCTGTGCAGCAATTGACCAGTAACCACATGGGGGCTACAGTGTACCTTTCAAGTTTATAAGCTTGTTTTCTGTGATGCTTTTATTTTTTTAGGGCTGTAACTGTGCAGCTTCACTAGTCCTTACCAAGGATGACAGCTGGGAAATTCAGAAAAGTTTTTTTTGTGACTAAATTCTGCTGATAATACTGCTGAATGTTTCAACTCAATGTTTTTCTTCTGTTGGAATCTCTGTAGGTCCTTTTAAAATGCAGCAGTTTGTACTGTTGCACTTCCTTTTCATGAGTATAAGGATGCTGGTTTTGTCCTGTCATTCCATACTTCTGGTTTCTACACTGCTTGACTGTAGCCTCTGCCTGGTTATGGCTTGTATTAAATTGATTGTGATGATGATCTTGCATAGAGGTGTTGTACACTAAATTTTGTAATAGCTTTAGCCTCTCCGTTGGCATACAGGGGTAAAGTCCAGACTACAGGCCAGCTGGTGTTTTAGGTTACTGATGCAGTAATAAGGAAGGATAGGTGTTACCATCCTTGGGGAAATAGCAGTCCTGTGGGTATCGCCAATGATGATCCCTGGTGGAGGTTTGCATGTCCAAAGGGAAAGTAAGCTGGGGAAATGGCTGAGCTTCTACTGAGGCAGGGTAAAACACCACACATCCCTGTTGCATAATTGCCCCCAGCCTATACCATAGTAGCCATGAGGGGAAGGTGGAGAAAATGAGTAGTTTAAGAAGAAAAAAAGCTGATGTATGTTGATGGCCAAACCTCCAGGGTGCATATAGAGCTGGGGCTGACAATTTATCTGAACTGTGTCAGCCGTGGCTCTGTCCAAGTCTCGGGGGGGGGGGGGGTAGGAGGTGGGTTGTAGACATAGAAATGGATATGGATATGGGACATAAGGTAGGGTGCCACTGGATGATGCTAGTGGAGACAAAGCCCCTGCCCCCAAAAATGTATTTATTTTTGTCATTTAACTGGTTTAGTCCAACTGAGTCAGTGGCCCATTTTCAGTGGAGACGAGCTCCAGACAGTTATTACAAAGTTAAAAAAGATAAACATCGGACAGTGAAGTTTTTCGCAAACATTACAGTAATGTGCTTTACATGAGAACATTAAAGAATTTACAAAAGGTCTGGGAATAAAGTTTACGTAAACATTACAAT
>NC_056749.1:232769207-232886683 GCF_019279795.1 Protopterus annectens
GATTGTTTTGATTATATTTCCTTATGCAGCTGCATTGGCTGCAGGCACCAGGCAAAGCAGTGAGAAGGGAATATGAGATGGGCTGCAGTGAAGGGCATCCTCTCATTTCCTCAAAAAGCACAAGTGGTCTGTTTTCCAGTTTGCACCAAGGAGGACCCGCAACCAACATGCCTCTAATTGTGTGCATTACTCCTCATCCCTCGGGAGAGGTGAGTGGATAGTTTTCCTTCACCTTCCCTAAAATGTGGCTCCTACAGTGGCACTGCCTGTAGTTGAACCTCAGTTGCCTACTTCACAATCAGGACTCTATCCTCTCTGTCATGGAGCCAGGCTGGTGGTTCTGTTTAAAATGTTTGTTTTTGTCTCTTCAATTTTATCTCTTTCCCTTGCTCCATGATAGTAGTGAGATGTGTCCAGGTCATATTTACCTTTCCTCTTATGTGTTCTGGTGTGTGTGTGTGTGTGTGTGTATATATACATATATATATATATGGGTCTACCTGAGTTAGTCGACACGCCAGAACACCGACAAAAAAAGGGCCCCGGAGTTCAGAATCACAGGAAATATTTTAAAACATTGCAGGCAGTCTCAAATACAGAAAACATCTAAACTAATCTTTACTATATTCCTATATAGGTGTGCCTCAGATTGATTTTAGGAATGCAAAACCTTGTACAGTATTTAATTATTGTCAGTATATTGCCAGTAGTGTTAGGTTTGTTCATCCAGTTACACAGAGTTTATTTTCAATGTTATTGCTGATTGTAATAGCACAAATATTATTTATTTGGCCCAAGGCACTGTCTGCCATTCATTTTATGTGGGAAAAACAAATAGATGGTTAAGAGACCATATAAGAGGATATCTGTATAGCATTAGTCTTAAGAATGTTACTAATGCTTTGGCTAAACATGTTAATAACAGTCAGGAACATCAGTTTAAGTTCATGGTAGTTGAACAAGTAAAGGCAAATGAACGAAAGGGTGATTTGGGAGCCCACACAGAAGTAAATGAGACCAAATGGATTGTAGGATTACGGGCAGACAGTGCTGTGGGGCTGAATGGATATGTTCCGTTGAAACCAATTTTGAAGACTAGGCCACTATTTAAATTAGCTATTAGAGTAAATATTTTTTTATATTTAGAATAGTTTTTTATGTTGACATGAGTTGATTGCAACACCTCATTCACAGTTTTTGTATTTTCATATGAAATGTTTTTCAATTAAAATTTTTAGGTTATTTATCATCCCACCTAGAGATATCTTGGTGTCATGTAGTTGACATATGGATGGCTAGTAATGTATATTATGCATATAAATATATGCCCTTTTATAAGAATTTATATTAGAATGCATGTGTTTTGTGTATACATACATATATATATATATATATATATATATATATATATATATACTGTTTTATTTATTAAGTATATATTTTTAATGTCTTTGACATCTTTTATATTGCAGTTGCGTGGTTAAATCATAGTTTAGGAAAATGTTTTTTTATTTTATGTTTCATCCGCTTTGGTTGATGTAAATGCTAGGATGTCTCTCTAAGGCTGTGGATGCTATAATGTCAGAATGCTGATGTTCTTACATGATTGTTGAGTTTTTAAATGTTATTAGGTTTCTGCTAGTTTCTTAATGGTCTGAAGAAGCAAGCATGACTCTGAAAGCTCTTACCCAATTTCTTTGTTTAATAAAAAGTTTTAATAACCTTGCCCTGTTTAAGAGCTCACATTTTGAATACTTTTATATCGATGTATAGATATACATAACCTGTGTGTGTGTGTCTCTCTCTCTCTCAGTATATTTATATATATATATATATATATATATCTCTGTATGTATATATATATATATATATATATATGTGTACGTATTTGTGTGTCTGTATATATATATGAGCAGCATATATATATATATATATATATATATGGATTTTAGGGACTATGGAACGAAACCCATAACACAGAGGAAAGGACATGGAAAAGGACAAACACACAACACACATGGACCAAGGACACAAGGACACAGACACACAAGAAAGAGAGAGAATACAGCCGACAGGAAATAAACGACACAGGAACACAGGACACAGAAAGAAAGAAAGAAATGAAAGAAAGGAAGGAATGGTAGAGAAGGGATAATGGAGAGGGGATGGAGAATATCTTATTCTATCAGTCGAGGAAGCTTCGATACTGGCACCTGGCTGGCTTCAAAGTACTGTTCAAGGAGGACCTGCAACCAACATGCCCCTAATTCACCTCATCCTTTCAATTAACCCCTGTTTACTTACACCGACTTTATCCTGCCGGCGGGCTGGCGCCGGCCGAGCCCCACTGTTCCCATGATCCCGGCCTGCCCACTGGCCGACCACTGGCTGCAACCTGACTCTGATCACACTGGATGAAACACAGATCACTGGATCCCATGGATCGGATCAAGGATATTGATTTCAGCCACGGGCTGCAGCGATCAAGGTCTGGCTGGCCACGAGCCCAAGACACAGGCCTGGCCAGGCCATGAGCTAGGGCCAGGGAGCCGGTCATCAAGTGACAGTGCCCAAGCAATGACAAGGAGCATGGCTGGCCAGGCCGAGCACGAGAAGTGGACGGATCCCAAGGAAGGAGAACACAGCACAAGGACACACAGACAGAGACACAGCAGGAGGAGAGGAGAGAGAGGAAAGAGGAGAGGAGAGTATATATATATATATAAGGAGGAGGAGGAGTATATATGGTATATGCAGGAGAGGAGTGAGCAGTGGCAGGAGAGTATATGGCAGCCACACACCATGAGGAGAGAGAAAGAGAGGAGAGAGAGGGGGAGGGAAGAGGAGAGTGAAGAGAGGAGAGAGAGAGAGGAGAGGAGAGGAGAGAGAGAGAGGAGAGAGGAAAGGAGGAGAGAGAGAGGAGAGGAGAGAGAGGAGAGAGGAGAGAGAGATGAGGAGAGCGAGAGGAGAGGAGGAGAGAGGAGGAGAGCGAGAGGAGAGATAGAGGAGAAAGGAGAGACAGGAGAGGAGAAAGGAGAGAGAGAGGAGAGAGAGGAGAGAGGAGAGTATGGAGAGAGAGGAGAGAGAGAGAGTGGAGAGGGAGAGGAAAGAGAAGAGAGAGAGGAAGGGAGAGAGAGAGGAGAGAGAGAGGAGAGGAGAGGGGAGAGAGGGAGGAGAGAGAGAAGAGAGAGAAAAGAGGAGAGAGGAGAGGGAAGAAGAGAGAGAGAGGAGAGGAGAGAGGGAGAGAGCGGAGAGGAGAGGGGGAGAGAGAGGAGAGAGGAGAGGAGAGAGAGAGAGGAGAGAGAGAGGGGAGAGGAGAGAGAGAGAGGAGAGAGGAGAGAGGAGAGAGGAGAGAGAGAGAGAGAGAGAGATAGGAAAGGAGAGGAGAGGAGGAGAGAGAGAGAGAGAGGAGGAGGAGGAGGGAGGATGGAAGGAAATGGATGGACGGAGAGAGAGAGAGAGAGAGAGAGAGAGAGAGACAAAAAGGAAGGAGATGGACAGTGAAGAATGGAATGGAATGGATGGAAGGAATGGAGTGAGGGAGGAATGGAGGAATGGAATGAAAGGAGGAATGGGAAGGATGGGAAAGGACATGGAAGGAAATACTGTCAGGGTCCCTTGCGGGCTATGTTCTGCTGCCCTTGGAATGAGCTGTGCCTCAGTCCTGCAAGGTTGGTGCTGCTGTTCCCATTGATGGCCACAGCTACTAATTCGCTGAGCAGAGCTCCACGGTACATCCCCTGACCAGGGAGTCTCAGGTTATTTACCCGTTTGGAAAGCATGCGTTTGCCTGGGTTACATTCGGACTGAGAGCAACCAATTACATAGCACATTTTACCTGGCTGCAGAGGGTTTTGGTGTTGGAGATCGCCACTTCCCTTTCAGAGTTGCTCCTTCAGAGAGCCTTAAATTGTTTGTTCCAAGTTTCCATTCTATCTTCCATGGCTAATTCTTCATTGAGGTTGATCTTCAATGTGGCAGAAGCCACCTCACGAGCAGTGGGTACAGGTATTGCTTTTAGATGGCATGCCTTGCTTCACCTTTGTGGGTTTGTGTAACCCTTTAAGGCATCCTTCACTAATGCCCCTTTCATTGGGTTTACCTTGTTTGGTCCCTCTGTCAAATACACATTGACTTGTAGCAAGCAGGAGGGAATGACTTTGTCCATGGTGGGGATAAAGTTCTCTAACCCCCAATGATCCTTGTCCAAGAATCAGAGGGGTAGTAAGAAACTTTGCTTTTGCAGGACTCAGTCCTCCTATCATGCTCTTCAGGAGTCCTGTTGTACTGGCCGGAGTAGGGGATTTAATGGCAGACACTGCCCCAGAGGCAGAGGGGGTATGCCGAAACTTTGCTCCCTGGAACCCTTCTCGGAGAAGCCTGCTCAGTGCTCTTGACACGATGCCTGGCTGTCCTGCCCTGTAGGCAGTCTGATATCTCTCCCTTCACCCACTAGCCTGGACAAGTATCACCTCAGATCAGTGGGTGTTACAGATTATTTCCTGGGGTTACTTCATACCTTTTCTTCAGCCCCCTCCAATTCTAAACTCTCTCCAAGTTGTCCCATCTCGAGGTCCAAGAACTTCTTCAAAAATGAGCCATCTAAGAAGTCTCAACAGGACAACGAGGGTCCGGAACTTACTCTCGCTTCTTTTTGGTGCCCAAAAAGACTGGGGACCTGCATCCCATTTTGGACCTCAGCGAACTAAACTTGTCTATCAGGAAGTCCAAGTTTTGGATGGTCACATTTTGGTCCATTTTGCTTCTTCCGCGCAAGGGTAACTGGATGTTCGCTGTGAATCTCGAGGTTGTGTACTATCATATAAAAGTTGACAGATGCTCCAGGAGATACCTGCACTTTTGACTACCAATTCAGATCCCTGCCCTTTGGACTCGCCACAGCCCCCCAGGTATTTGCCAAATGCATAGCAGTGGTGGCAGCTCATCTCTGGCTGCAAGATTTCCAGGTCTTCTTGTACTGGATGATTGGCTTCTCACGGCCCTCAAGAGGCACCAACTTGCTATGGCTACCAACTATATCCTCAACCTTTTTCAGGATCTAGGCATCATGATCAACCTGCCCAAATCCAATCTTTCCTCATGTCCAAGCCTAGAGTACATCTGGGTTTTTTTGGACAATTGTGTCGAGACTGCAGCACTTCCTCTCCGCAGAGTTCAAGTCATTCAGGACCAGGTCTATCAGTTGCGGACTCCTAGATCGTCCGACAGCCCACTTAATCCTCCAGGCGCTAAGGTTGATTGCTGCAGCTATCAAGTTAGTTTCTTTTGCCAGATGTCACATGCAGGTTCTGCAGTGGATCCTGGTGGTTCAGTTGTCCTCAGTTTCACTCCATGTTCATGACCAGGATCACTCAGGGTTGCAGAAGTCACCTTGCATGGTGGCTTCAGGCTCACTATCTTGTTCTAGGCAGACTTGTTTTCCCCACACAAGGCCACTGTGACCATGGACTCCTCCCTGTTTGGGTGGGGAGCATTTTCGGGGAAGGACTGTTTAAGGCACATTGTCCCCCATAGAGACTAAATTGCACATAAATGTCCTGGAGATTAGAGCAGCCTACTAAAGTTGCAAGCCTTTCAGGACTACCTCCCTCTTGGGACTATAGCGCTTCAGACAGACAACATGGCTGTGGTCTGGTATATCAGCAAGCAGTGGGGGAACATGGTCCTATCCCCTGTGCAGAGAGGGCACGAGAGTGTGGGAATGGTCAATGTCTTCCAGGTGCTTTCTTATTGCAGTGCACATCTCCGGCATTTCCCACGTTAGTCGACAAAATCAGCGTTCTATCCTGAGTTCTCACGAGAGGTCCCAGAGTCCGTCAGTGGCACATCGAATATTCAACTATTGGGGTCTCCTTGCTGCAATCTTTTTCCACCCTGATCAACCACAAATGCAGCAATTACTGTGCCCAGATCCCTCCAATGGTGGAGTCGCTCAGGGATGCTCTGATTCACCATTTGCTGTTGGGGCTTCTCTACAGTTGCCTTCAGCTCCCCTCATTCCCAAAATCTTGTAGAAAGCCAGTCACCTTTAGTCTCCTCTCATCCTTCTTGCCCCCTTTTGGCTTCATCAGGTGTGGTTCTCTCTACTTTGGTCTCATCTGAAAAATTCTCCCTGGATATTGGATCCCTCCCTGGATTTCATTTCCCACTCTTGGGAGCTCTCTCTTCCCAGTCTCCAGTCTCTTCATCTAACCACATGGTTCATCCAATTCCAGTGATCATTTCACAGTCCAGGCTTCTCTCTCCAGTTAAGAGTATTATCTTTGCCTCTCAGAAACCATCTTCCAGGAAGGTATATTCCAGTAAATGGAAGAGATTTTCTATATGGACCAGACAACACAATCTAGCCCCTTTTTCAGCCTCCTATTCCTGACATTTTGTTCATGACCTCTCTTTTTCACTAAGGGGCTAGTTTCTCTATGAACAACCTCCAGTTGGTGGCAGTCTGTAATTTTCATTTAAACGAAAATCCCACCTTTTCTTCCAGATTGTTTAAGGCCTTTCTCAACAGGATCTTTCTCCTCAGACTTCCTATCAAAGATCCCTCTCCACCATGGCATCCAACGCTGGTGTTTTAGTCTTTGACGCAAAAGCCCTTCGAGCCTGCAGCATCTTATGATTTTAAATTCTTGTCCTGGAAGAATGCCTTCTTGGTGGTTATTACTTCTGCCAGAAGGGTTTGAGTTGCAGGATCTCAGCATTAAGCCCCCTTTCATGGTTTTGCACAAAGACAGGGCATCTCTCATGACTAATCCTTTGTTCATCCCTAAGATAGCTTTGGAGACCAATCTTAACCATTCTATTCAACTTTGTGCTCTTCCCCGATTATTCTAATAAAGCAAAATATACATTACATTATTTGGACATCCATAGACACACAGACAGCTATGTTTTTATCTTGAGGACTGAAGAATTTCAGAAGCCAGATCAGCTCTTTGTAGCCTTCTCTCAGGCCCGAAAAGGTCTAGCAGTTACCAAGGTATCGATTTCCTGTTGGATCGCAAGCTGTATTTCCTACATTTATGATGATAGGCACATGGATCTTTCCAGACCAGTTAAAGCTCACTCTACTAGGTCGGTAGCCAGATCTTCTGCCTTCTTGGCTAAACTTTCTTGAGATGAGATTAGCACTGCTGTTGCTTGGTCTAATCCCAGCACCTTTATTGCACATTATTAAGTTGGATTTCGTTCCTCTGCTCCTGCATATCCTTTCCTGAGGCTTCCCAGGGTTCATCGTAGCTGGGGACTCTGACCATCTATGATGAGTCATGACATGAATAGCATCATATAGTTATGTACTTACCATAACTTTGAATCTGTGCTATCCAGTGTCATTCATCATGTTCTCACCCTCCTTTCCCCTTCCTTCTGGAGGCTTGGTAGATACGGAGGGATGTCTTCCTTTGAGGACTTTTCAGATCTATAGGCAGTCTTTACTGCCTTTTTCTTTATCCAGCAAACTCGATCTGAGGGCTGTGGTCAGCAAGAGATTATGGAAAGGGGAGGAGCTTGAGCTCTGGATCTGTCCTTTGGTTGCCGGCTCGGATCTGAGGTCGGAACCAAGACCCATCTGTGATGAATAATAATGCCGGATAGCACAGATTCCAAGTTATGTTAAATTCATAACTCTTTCATCTGATACATTAGGCTTGGATTCCTCAAGTGTCCATCTTCTCTCCTGCTAGGTTGCAATCTTTCCTGGTGGCTTAGACACTGAAAAAGCTTTTAGCTGTCCATTATTTCTGGTCAGAGCAGAATTGGTGAAGACCCTTGCTATGGCCTGTACAGTCAGCATTCATGTGGCTCACCATGTTTATGCTGATGCTATATCTAAAGAGGCAGGCTGTTTGTATAAACTAACATGACTTAGTCCAGCTTAGTTGCTTCCTTCTGATGAAGCCCTGTTTGTACAGGATTCCTAGGATTTGACTGAGGACTCCCAGGGGAAAAAGACATTTGCTAATGCACAGAATTTTAATTGCTCCTCATGGTGTCCTCTGTCTCTTATAGGTGAGACCAGTAACCAAAGAAGAAAAATATGTACAGATTTTGAAGTCTTGTAAGTATAGCTGTCCTGGCTAAATGCCTCATGAGGGTGATTTCATTGACCCACTGGTTGCTTAAGACTTCATACTTGAATGTTGTGATGGTGTGTCTTTGAGTTCACCCCAGCTTTAAGGTACTGCAAAGGAAGAGTGATTTTCGAGTAATTTCAAGGGTCACCACACAGCTGTTATGGCATTCCGCAGATCGGAAATCTGATGGGAGAAGAAGCATTCTCTGCAAAACTCTTGGGATGGCCCCAGACTCTGATGCAGAAAGGCACCCTAGAGGAGATCCCTCATTTAGACTGAGGCCAGGATTTTACTCATCTCTTTCTAATGTTGAAATGGATGGCAAGTTTCTGACACATCTTTAATCTAAAAATCTTCACTGACTGCATAGGGTGCACGAAGACTTCTGAATGGTAACTTTCCAAAGTGTCCTACTTTGCTGTTGCACGTTGCCATCACTATCCTTGATAGAGGCTGACTAGCATAGCAGCATGTGGGGGTCCTCACTGAACGTTCTTATCACCTCGCATTATATGAAACCACTTGAGTAAAAAGAAAACTGCTGTGTAGTTGAAGTTTTGATCCAGGCTGTTTACTCCGGTAATAGCCATAGGGGAAGATAGGGTTATCACTTGTCCCTCTTTGGGCAGTGTCCTGTGAAAAAACTGAAAAATCACAAATGTCTTGAGATTTTTAGGCTAAAAAATATTTCCAAAGTTTTCTTTAATTGCATACAACTGTTATTTTATATCTAAAACACCCAAATGTTATATAAAACGGCATAAGCCACTAAAATAAGCAACTAAAATACTACAAGAATAAACTTTTCTTTTGCCAAAAAAAGTGAAGCTCTGTCCTTTGCACTGGTTGTGGGTATGTTTTGCCCTGCAAAATCTCACATTTCTACACAAAATGTCCCACTCTGGGCTTTTGAAAAGTTGGCAACCCTAAGAAGCCGTGTAAAAGTCCCTTCATGTGTCCCTTTTCCTGGAAAATAGACTAAAGGTAGCCCTATTGAGGGAAGGCCTAGTTATATCTTTGATTGTGCACTCCCATAAATGCATACTCTATGGTTCTACGTAAACTGGGAGAAGTCTTCTCGGAACCCATTTCATTTGATCACCTCTGTTAAAGTTGCAAAGAAAGATTAAGGAGAACAGGAGGGCACGATCTGAAGGTGCAGTATAGTTAGGGTAGACATGAGAAAGCTCAGAGAAGGGGTGAAAGTCTACCCAAAGAATTGATAGGGTCAAGATATAGTAATGTAATTCATGAATGATTGGAAAAATCACAAGGAATTTCTTAATGGGTGAACTGAAAAGAAAAATACTGTTGACTAAAAGATCTGTAACTCACTTGAGATGCAGTAATGAATAACCTAAGATGACTTGCTGTCCTCTTTTGCTATAAAACTCTCTCAGATGTTGGGGTCATGCAGTGACGCTTCTTGGCCATAATGGCCTTGCATCAAAGCATGTCAGGGGAGGAAATTAGTAGATTATATAAATAAATGGGTGATCTTCGCTAAGAATATATCTGTATGTAAAGCCTGCGATGATAACCCAGTTACTTTAGCTGTACAGGCAGTCATTTTTTCTTTAAGTAAAACAGCAAGCCTAATTAAAAAAAATGTGCATAAGGGAAGACAGGACATGACAGAGGATTACAAAAAGTCTTGTGTCTTTAGTATTGTATGGATGATATGTTAACCTGCTGAGTGCATTTCTACAGTACTGCACTTACCTGGTATGCAAGTGCATTCTGATGCTAAATTACTCCTTTCAGGTCAATCAATTGGCATTGCAGGCAAAACACAGTGACCTAAGAAGAGAATCCTAATGGAATTCTTGAAACTTTAGCATATAAAATTGTATTTTGTTGACTAGTGCCACAAGTCCTTGAATTTTTGAAGTGTAGTGGGTAAGGCATCTCTTTCGAGGTCTGTTAGCCAGTCTACACTTTGGACTGTTGCTACATGTATTCATACTGCCTGCATGCAGTTTTACTGTTGTGTGGTTACTGCTATGGAATAAAGCTAGCTGACCCTTGGAAGGAGCTGCTGACCCTGTAAATTTGGTACTGTCAAGTCATTAATAGTAGGGTATGTGCACAGCACTGAGCTTGGTATGTTCAAGAGGAGACAACAGGTTTTAAATGAGACTATAACCAGCAATTCAGTCTGTTTTGGGTTGAACAGAAAGACATGCACTTACTGTAGCATTTTGCCAGCACAGCACACTGTTGTCTGTAAGCATGAAAACACAGTATTCTTGAAGTTCACTTCTTGAGGCTGATCAGTGGGTTTTATAACTTCTTGAAGCAACATCAGGGCTGAAAGTAAAAACATTCGAGCCTTTTTGATTGATTGTATGAACCAAGAAAATTGCTGGCATTTCACTTCTGAGCTTCCTGTAATTTCAGTGGCAGCATGCTGTGGCCAGAATCCGTTCCAAATCACAGCTGTCTCCTAGACTGACCCTTAAGAGTTTACAAGGCAAAGGGGAAACAGAAGTAGGTTGCCAAGTCTTTCTTTTATATCACACTTGCACTTACACCAGTGGACACTTCAGAATAACCAGTCAGCACTATACTGCACAACTTTAGAATGTGGGGAGAAACAAGAGCACCCCGAGAAAACCCACTTGAATGCAAGAAGTACATGCAGACTTCCCAACGAAGTCACCCCAACTGAGAACTGAACCAGAGGACCT
Organism: Protopterus annectens; assembly: GCF_019279795.1. Classification (NCBI taxonomy): domain Eukaryota; kingdom Metazoa; phylum Chordata; order Ceratodontiformes; family Protopteridae; genus Protopterus; species Protopterus annectens. Next base: position 232,779,994 of record NC_056749.1, read on the forward strand.
CTTGGTATGAGTTGGCAGTACTGTTATGCCACATTGCCACCCTGTGTATAGAGAATGTTATACTACGTGAAAAATACAAGGTGACTCAAGAAAGTGGGTGCAGTGACCTCCATTATCCAGCCATCTAAGGAGGAAGACTTGCCAAGTCAACGAGAAGGTGGTTTTCGCTGGGTACTCATATTTCCAGCCACTTTCGCGAGTCTCTCATTCTCCTTTGCTGTCATAACTAATTTCTTGAGAGGGTACTGTTTCAGAATTAAATGATTCTCTTCTGATTTCTTTCGAATTATAATAACATTCAAAAAATTCTTCTAGCATAATGAACTTCTTAATTCATTCTGTTTATCTTGTAATTTGTTCTTGCTATTGTATGTAGTTCCATGGGAAAATTGCCCATGCATTATGCTTTGTATTAGACTTTGTTTTGCAATAGTATTTTCAACGTTCATTTCCATATGTGGGAACACTGTGCCCTACTCATTTCTGTACAGTGTCAGTTTTTGAAGCAATTTGAAAGTGAGTGTTGACTAAACTGTGAACTGCATGAAGAGAAAGGACAAGGTATGCACTGTACAGAGCAAGTAGATGTATTTTGAGTATCATACTAAAATAAAATGACGTTAGCTTGCAGTGTTTTCTTTTGTATTTGTGTAATCTAACTGTAGTAGATGTATTCTGATCAGTGCCTTGTGTATCTGATCATGAAGGTGACATATGATGAACCCTTAACTTTAATGTGGGTTTGGATTACACTGTGATTAAGATAACAGAAAAAAACGAGAGTTTTATCACACCAGTCTTTGAACCATACTGGGCTGTGCTGCTGCCTCTTCAGACTCATTTCTGTAAATGTCATTGCATGTATTAGGATCAGGCCTTGACAGTATATTTCATTTTGATCACTAAAGCCACATCTTTGAATAAAGTGGTAGACTGAAGACTGCCAAGTTCAGAGCTGTTTGTGGCACTGTGATAAAGTGTAGGTTAGATGTAAACTGTTATTGAAGTAAATTTTATAGGAATTCTTCCCCTGCAAAATCAGCCTGTCTAGAAATTATATTGAAAATGTAGCACGTGGCCTGTGTGTATTTCACTCAGACTAACGACTGGAAGAGAAAAATGTGATAAAAACAATTACTGTGGCCTTTATACTTTTTTTAAATGTATTTCTTTGTTTTATTTAGGAAGACATATTATGCAGGAGACTGGGCAAGTTTTACTTTCTCTGGTTTACTGTCATGGATTGAAGAATGCAAGGTAAATGTTAATATTTTAAAAATGTTCTCATATGAATATGCAAAACTGTACCAGAATTTTGTTTCCTAATGGCATTTCATGTATTTTGATATACTAGAAAGGTTTGCAAGTTTCAATATTTGATTTCATCTTGTTAACTCATTCGCTCCAGTGGAGCTTGGGAAGTTTGCACTGTAACTTCCAATGGTCGGAGCCTAAGCCTTTTCACAGAATGTTCATATGTCTTGAAACATAGGGGTTATGAAATAAGTGTTGATGGCAAACTCTTCAGCATAAACAATTTTTATAGTGTTAGTATTCTTTAGATTTTTAGGTCTTAAACTGAATTTTATAAGTTACAGTAAGCACAGTTCCCCGGATTTACGAAGCCCTGTAGAGCATGCAGGAGCTATTTTCAGCAATATGGCCGACGTGTGATCCAGGAACGAGCTCCCTGGACGTGCATGTGAGCTCTTAGACTAATCCTGCACGGACCGAGCTCCTGTGTGCAAATTACCCTCATTTGCAGGTGAAAACCATGCAAATGAGGGTAATTTGTGATCCAGGAAGCCGGCAGCTGTCAGTGCAAGACGAGTGCAGTCTGCAGAAATGTACTCTGTTAGTAACAGAGTACATTTCTGCAAACTACAAAATGAAGCTATGACAGCTCCAAATAAAGGCTGCATATTATTGAGGAAACATACCAATGGCCAAGTAGGCCATTGGCATTGTAAACTGTTTAAAAAAAAAAAACTTTTTTTTTTTCCCTATCTCTGCTGTTTAAGCATAGGGTAGCGGCACGCAACCGGGATTGGGGGAAAATAATAAAATAAACCTAAAATGTGCTTTCTAACTAAAAGCAGTATTCTGCCATGCAAGTCAATGGTAAGCATAAGACAACGTGGCCAGTGAGTAAGGGTGGAGGCTCAGTGTGGGACATGTAACTATGCATTAGCAGGCAATCGTATGCAAATGAGGGGGAGGATAGTGAATCCCAGATTTCCCCAGGGTGTGAAGCAGGTCCCAAGAGTGTAAGAGTATAAATAGCTGGGTGCAAGACTAGAATATAGGTGACATCTTGGGGGTGTGTGTCAGGCAATACTGTAAGTGGATTGGAGCCCTGTGGCTCGGGATTGCTCCTAGCTTAGCACAGCTAAGCTAGGGGAGTGTCTAAACCTGCCTAGTACTCTTTACAAAGTGTAAGCGGGTGTGCACGCCACGCACCGGGTTTTACAGGATGAAAAAGGAAGTTAAACTAGGAAATAGCAACTTTGAGCACTCAGTTTGCGTGGCGCACACATGGTCTTAAACAGGAAGGCAATGGGAAGGGAAACCAGCAGTAGGAAGGTAATCAAGGAAAACTAGCTTAGCTGGCAGGTGAAATGTGTCAGAACCTGCCAATTACACAGACAGCAGACCAGCCCAGCCCAGAACACTACTGTAAACTAAGCAAACACCTTCCCCTCTGGCTTTTCCACACTCTACACCACTGGTGTATACAAGCGGGGAAATTTTAACAAACCTACAAAATGAGAAGGGCTGCAGCAGGCAACATAGCACAACATGTGCAAGAGGCTGAGGGTGGTGAGGATGTTAATGCTGCCCAATCTCCCACAGTGAGGAGATGGAGAAGAGTGTACAGACCCAGGGTAACCTACCCAGGGGCTACATGAACTGGAGATAGTGGAGCGCAATAGGGTGGACAGAGTCCTCCTATAGCAAATTGTTGAGCTGTGCTGGCCACACCTGACACACCAAACCGCCCTAGGAGAACCCATCCTATTGGATACCAAGGTATGTGTAGGCCTAGGTATACTAGCCACAGGTACCTCCCAAAGCACAACAGGGGATATCTTGGGGATCTCACAGGCATCAGCATCCAGAGTATTCCACCATTTCCTGGATGCTATGTCAGCACATGCCAGTGAGCACATATAGTTCCTCAACACACGTGAGGTGTTGACCAGCAATACGAGTCTCTTCCACCAAATAACAGAATACCCTGGGGTAGTGGGTGCTATAGACTGCATGCACATACGCATCAAAGCACCACCCGGTGAGCAGGGTGGGGCCTACATCAACCACAGGAGCATCCCCTCCATCAACTGCCAGGTCATATGTGATGCCCAGGGCATAATGAATGTGTGTGCTGGCTGCCTTGGAAGCTATGATGATTCACATATGGCATCTGACGCAGCTGTGCCACAGATTTGCCAATGTGGACATCCCCTACAGTCACCTAATGGGGGATGCTGGGCTACCCACTGGAGCCATGGCTGATGACACCCATCAGAAATTAACGCACACCTGAACAACAATGCCATAATGAGGCACACGCACAGGCCAGACATATAATAGAGCATGTGTTTGGGATGCTGAGGTCACGGTTCCGGTGTCTGGACACATCCGGTGGAGCCTTTCAGTATTCACCAGCTACATGTACCCAAATTGTTATGGTATCTGCTGTGCTACACAATATGATCCTGTGGAAACAGCTGCAACAGGAACAGCATGGGGCAGGGCCACACAGCTCCCCACCAATGCCAAGGCTTGTACAGGCACAGGGTGACTCGGAGGAAGAACAACCTGAGCCTGCCCCAGTAGGCAGAAGGAGGTGTGGCCAGTATGCCCTGGCCTTGGCAAAGAGGCAATGCGCATAGCATATGCACTGACACAGTAGGGACCCAGGGAATGACACCTCTCTCTGACTCCCAATGACAGTAAAAGGAATGCCAAACATGACACTACCTGTGATCAGCCATGTATAGGGAGTGTACTATGTGCATCCGACATAGGCAGCCTTCCAGCGCCATCCTCAGGTCTGGCACACCCTCAAGGTAAGTCAGTCAAACTACCAATTGACAAATGGAGTAGAATGTGTTGTTACTTGTAGCTGTGGTATGGATGTGAGCATGCAAGGGATTTGGGTGGCCGAATGTTATGGCAGCAGACAGTAGACACCCATAATGGCACCATGACATCTGTAACACAAACCTGAGTCACCATAGTAGCCAGTACTACACAGGGTGACAAAACCCACTGCAGGAAATGGGCAGAGCGACATGTTTGTCCATAAGACCCACACATGCCAGTCAGGAAGGTCCACCTACCCAACAACAGTCTCAGCCAGCAGGACAGGTGTAGACAAATGCAAACAAATGCTGTACTATGGCCTCTGAATGAGCACTATGGGTAACCCCTCCCCCAGACCTACACAGACAGACTACAGCAGGCTAGGCAGTTAGATGCAAGTTGGGAAGGCTAGGAAGTCTGAAACTAATATGTAGGTAATTAAAACTAAGATCTGTAGTACACTGGTATGCCTCTAGCCAGCACGATAGGTAAGACTACAGACTGAAATGGAGTACCTGACATACCAGTACAGTCCTAGCAAATGTGTACAAGTGTCAGGTGTGCCTCCTCATAATACGTACACATATAGTAACAGTCAGGTGTGCCTCCATACTCCTGTGTAGAAATGTGGAAACAGTCAGGTGCTCCCCCTCCCCGCTATGCAGAAATGTAGCAACAGTCAATGCCAAATGACCGATGGATATCCTGTAGACACAGCATGCTATATGTCTGTGTACAACACAAAGGTCAGCACCACAGTACAAACTACCTGAACTTGATCCGCACATGCAGTACAAATGGTCATACTGGGCATGCTCACACACTTAAACACATGAAGGCCATGTCTGCAAACACCAGTGGACCAGACATATCTGGCAGTCGCAATTCTTAGTGCAGACACATGTCAGTATGCACCACTCCTGCCTTTCACACACACTGGATAGGAATACAGACACATATGTAAGGACAACACACTGTAATAAGCCAAAGGTAGACGGACATAGATGTGTGGAAGAGGGTGACTGTGACAAGGAGCCATCTGGGCCTGTCCCACCCAGCATACAGCCGAAGGACCCCAAACACATGAGGTGCAGATGTCACTCACTGCAAATTCTAGCCACCAGTATCTGTCAGCATGACAGACTATGTCGTGCACGTGCCAGCTGTGCAACATGACTGTACAAGGACGTAGTCATCTAGTAGCTGTATATACATACCTGTGACATATGACCCTGTGTGTGCCCGCATGTGGCATGTCAACCCCTACATGAATGTGTTATGGTCAATGCACACACTGCCCTCCCCAAAGCAGTATTATGACAAGCCTGCTGAGGTCATCCAATGTTAAATACACCTTTGGGAGAGCTGTAGCTCAGTAATCTCCATGGCGCGTCCTGTAACAGCGTACTGCTGTAGTGATAAACTAATTAGGTAGTAGTTTTAACCCCAGACTTGGCAATTGTGTGTGTGTGTTTGTCTGTCTGTCTCTGACTGTGTAGAGAGAAATGCTTTTTAGGCTACTCGCACTCCGTACAAATGATATACTCAACTTTGGCAAGGCTGCCCATGACACTCACTTAGAAATACACCTCTGGGAAAGTCATAACTCAGTAATCTCTGTAGCGCATCCTGTAACTGCGTACTGCTGTAGTGCGATAAAGTCGTTAGGTAAGTGCTCTAACCCCAGACTTGGAAACTGTGTGTGTGTCTGAGTAGAGAGCAATGCTTTTTAGGCTACTCACACTCCTTAGAATTCATATACTCAACTTTGGCAAGGCTGCTAATGTCACTCACCTAGACATACACCTCTGGGAAGGGTGTAGCTCAGTAATCTCCGTAGCGTGTCCAGTAACTGAGTACTGGTGTGTGATAATGTAGTTAGGTAGATGATCCAACCCCAGACATGGCAACTGTGTGTGTGTGTGTGTGTGTGTGTGTGTGTGTGAATCTGTGTGTCAGTGTGTCTCCGTCTGTCTTTGAGTAGAGAACAATGCTTTTTAGGGTACTCACACTCCTTAGAATTCATATACTCAACTTTGGCAAGGCTGCTGATGTCACCCACCTAGAAATACACCTCTGGGAAGGTTGTAGCTCAGTAATCTCTGTAGTGCCTCCTGTAACTGAGTACTGCTGTAGTGTGATTTAGAACTGTGGTAGGGTTCCATCTCCACCCATGGCAGTTCTGGATGTTGTGTGTGTTCCAATGTCTGTGTACGGAGCAATGCATTACAGGCTACTCACTTGCAGTACATTTCAAATGCCCTACTTTGATAATCCTGTTGATGTCATTCATTGTGAAATACAACATTGTGGAAAAAGTTCTGTAGTAATTCCTGTGGTGCGAGCTTATAACTGCTCTATGCTGTAGTGTGATATAGACCTCGGTCAGGGGTTCTATACACACACATATCAGTTGTGGATGGTTTGTGTGCGTCTCACTGTCTGTGTAGGAAGCAATGCATTTTAGGCTAGTCACTCGCAGTACAGTTGACATGCCCTCCTTTGGTAATCCTGCTGATGTCATTCATTGTGAAATGCACCTTTGGGGAAGAAGTACTTAAGTAATATCTGTGGTGCATACTATAACTGCTTAGTGCTGTAGTGTGATAAACTAGTTATGTAGGGGTTCAACTCCCAGACATGACGTGTGTGTGTGTCTGTGTGTCTGTGTGTGTGCTTGTGTGTGTTTGTAACTCATATACTTTGTAGAAGTGGTTGTGAGTGTGTGACACCTGTTGGCAATGTGGAGGAGGTTTTGCTTATTTCTTTTATTGTGGCCCTACTATATATCACAATGCCAACCATACAGGGATACTAGATGTAAATTAGCTGAGAGCCTGAGGTGCAAAGCCATACCCATACATGTGACATCAAGGCCAGCCATTCACAGTTAGCAACCCCACTATTACTCAAAGCACACACTCAACCCATGTGTCATATGTACACACATGCCTAGGCAACAGTCAATATGTGGGTCGTACACTGCATATTGGCCATTGATCGTAACTATGCAGTGATAGCAGTGGGCTACAGGGGGCATGTCACCCTGCTCATCTGTCCAATATGCACGTACATGCAGACAGTGCACCTCCACCATGTTCCCCAGTGGACACCTGCATCATCTATGGTGCCTTCACATGTGACTCGCAACAGACATACAGTGCCTGACAACATGCCCTGTATGGACAGATGACACTGACATCAGGGAATGCTGTTAGCATGATATCAATGTAGGTGCAGGGTAAACCTGCTGCCCATTACCAGTTCCTGCCACAGGTGGGCAAGCCTGGCACATCTGATGATCTGTGTTCACAACGTGGGCCAGACACCCCAGTTACAGTAGCACATGTCACTGTACATGCATGTGGGAGGTGTGCACATCCCAGACACCATCCATGTCGTGGACTAAGGAACACATACATGGCAAGTGATGCACAGGATTGGCCACACACAGGTGACTGGATGGGAGATGCAATTCCCACCTGTGTGGGCAAATGCAGAAACTACAGGCCTGAGCCGCAATGCAGACCATTGTTGTGTGGCCTAATGCCAAGGTATACCCATCTCCTACCCTTGTGAAGGCCTACTGGCACAGTTGACCACCACACACCCGTGCAGACATGCACCCATTCATATCAGAACTGGCACCCTATGTGTTCGTGTGTTGTATGGTGCATACGTCCACATCCACACTCACTACAACCCCCCCCAGGGCATACTGAAGCATGCTGTCTGATACCTCCTCATACTCTTTGCCCATACAGCCTCTGTATGACCCATGTGGTGCATGTGATACATGCACATTGATGTGTTGTGGCAATCCCACTAGTGATGAATTGCACTCCTGGCCCTGCCAAGTGTCAACGTGTGTGCATCCGTGTGTGTGTGCCTGTGTTGATGCTGGCACGTGTTCATGCAGATAGGCATGTGTACGTCACCTACCGTATACTTACCGTATCCCTGTTACAGATGTCACTCACCATCACATATATGTTCTGAGTGCTCCACAGCAGATAACCCATGTGGCGCATCCAAAAACTGCATCGAACTGTGATAACACTACATAGTTGTCAGAGGTTTGATACCCTGTGCTGGTAGGTTTGTGACACAAACTTGCTTCAGTTTTAATCTCCCACCCCTTCCTGACATATATTTGCCTTTGTCCGCCTCCCCCATCCCCTCTCTGGTGGATGTGGAGGCCCACACCTGCATTGCTTAGGCAGCAGCATGTGTAATTTAAGTGATGCTCATGATCAGCTGATGGCCTGTGCACGAATTGCAGCCCTCCCATAGCTGATTGAATGTGGAATAGCTGTGGTAACATTCCCATAACCACTTGTATGGAAACACACTCCAATACCTAGGAACATCATGGTGGTGTTGGTCCTTTTCAGTCACTGTGAGCAGGAACTAAATCTCCTGTTTGACAAACAGCATCTCAGATGGATTGGGGATTTACCTCTAACAATGTACACTGTGGAAAGAGGGCAACAAACAGGAGGGGGATGTGCCTGACTTGACTGCAGACTGCAAGTTTTGCTATACTGCATTTGGAGTAATGTTGGTTTAACAGTGTTTGTCTAGATATGCCAGTCATACATGTCACAATACCTGCCATGTCAGTTCCATGGGCAGTGTTGTGTCTTTGGTTTCATGTGTTAGCCACTGTGCATCTATCTGTGGAATGCAGAAGGTAGTGTGAGGATTGCAGTCTGTAGATGGTGAAGGCCGTGACAGTTACTGACTTCATATCCCTCATAGGACATATGTTGCAACAAACCGCATTACAATGGTAAATGTATGAGGTTATCACAGTAACATGTCTGTACTGGCCCTGTGTATGTGCTGTCAGCCACACCTCTGTCAACCTATGTACATATGTCGTGCATGAAGTGGTGCATATGTGCTGTACACCATAAATAGTGTTGTCATATCTGATAACAAGCCAGTGATATATCAAATTGCTACACGTCATGTACAGTAGGGGTTATATATCATGACATAACCTGGATATTCTGTGGATGTTTGTACAGTACTGAGGTCTTTGTAGTGATGAGGAATGTTGGCAGTGTGTGTGTATTGTTAATATGTACATTAGCCTGTGTACAAACTGTGGTAGATATCCTTGTTCTAGCTCCCCTTCTGTCTGATGTTACATGCTGCCCCACTGTATGGTACCATTTTGCCGTACATGTTTGTAGGGCCATACACACACATGTCCCATACCACAGACAGCCATCAGACCAAACTGTGTGGCAGTCCAGTATATGTAGGGGTCAGTCTGTGAGTGGCACATATGAGGATGGTGTAGAACAGATGGTCCATATGCTGTAATAATATGCTAGCTTACCATCTGTGGCTGTGTTCACATTGGTTGTGGTTATGCACTTTCACACAGGTGTATCTTACCCTGTGCTGTGACATGGCTGTGGAGCCTGCTATATATGCAGGTGCATGTGCATTCCCCCATTGTTACATGCCTAACAGCCTAGTGTACTTAACCAGTGAGATGTCATGTGCAGATACTGCTGCTGGGCCTCCCTTAAAAGTCATGCATGTCAGACAGAGCAGTGGGATGGTGTACAGATGTATGTCAATATCTAGTGGGTAGTATGTGTCCATGGCACCCCTGTACCAGCAGTCATTGTGTCAGGCCAGACAGGAGTGTGTGAATCCAAAACCTATGGTGACAAATGTATACCAGTTGTTATGTGTTATACCCATCTACATGGCTGTCTACATCCATATTGTCAGGCCTGGTACACATGTGCACTAAGGGATTATGTGTAAACCTCTGGACTGTACAGGGTGTGTCCGAAGTTCCACATATATTGACCAATATCTCTGCTGCACTCCACAGGCGTATTGCATGTTAGCGGCGGTACTTTACAGTGATTTCTTTAGGACGTCTGTCAGTAGCCAGTGGCACTCATGTTATAAGCAGATGTCACCTTCCACACACACCATGTCTGTAAAGATGATCCCAATGACAGTAACAATAGTCAAGTAATATACCTGCTATATATACCTGACTTCCCCTTGCACTATGACTTTGGGATTGTAGGGGTTGGGGTAGGGCTACACTCCAAGTCCAGGACATATGGTGTAAATATATGTACATATACTTATCTAGATAGCCATATATATATATATATATATATATATATATATATATATATATATATATATATATATATATATATATATATAATTACACATGTGTACTACTTCCAGTTACCACTGTCATGGCAACCACCCACTATAAATCCCTGCAGCATGTGGATGTGGTCCCTTTACATTTCCTGTGTGATGGATATCCTTCCTGTGTGTGGGCATCAGTGTTACAGATAGCAGGTAGCAATACCTCCTTACAGGAGAACCTGCACACTCAGAGCGGCCACATATTCATAGGAGGATCAGGAACTACAGACAGACATGTGAGTAGAGTTGTATTATGCTTTGCATAGTAATAGTGTTACAGGATGTGTGTGTGTGTGTGTGTGTGTGTGTGTGTGTGTGTGTGTGTGTGTGTATGTATATATACATACTAGTGTACCTTGGAATGCAGTCTGTCTGCAAAGCTCTCTACTGTGGGCCTATCCTCTTGCTGGACAGAGGTATGCCTAACGTGCTGTCGTCCACCACACAGGTCCTGTGTCAGGTATTACACTGGTAGTGTGTGTGTGTTGTGTGCTATCAGTACATGGCTACATCCATTTCTGAACCTCAATTCCCTGACCAAGGGTGTGTTGCAGACTATCTTGTAACACCAGCACCTTGCTTAGTGTATGGCAACAGTGTTCCACATATGCGCCTGTGATGTTCATTGTGTTACCCTGCTGCAGTCATCACACTTGGGTTATCCTGTCGTCAGGCGGTCCCGCAGTCGGCCGGAATTCCAAAGTCTTGGTCCGGCGTCAGTTGCTGTCACCTCTTCCCTGACGTCAGTGCGCCAGGGGTATATATAATGCAACCAACGCCATTTTCTCCAGTCTTTCTTGCCGGGCGGTGCCCGAAGCAGAAGCAGTTCGCAAATGCCGGTCGGCCGACTCCTGAGATTTTCGAATTTCAGACCGAAGTCTTCTATAAAGCTAAGTACCCCGTTGGGGAAACTTTTCTTGCCTCAGACCGATGTCAGAAAAAGTTAACAATTGTATTTCTTGTGGGAAGCAAATACCTCATAAGGATTTTCATTCTTATTGCATACCTTGCCTAGGCCCAGACCACAACGTCACTTGTCGGTTTTGTGCTAGGTTTAATGAGCGTACTATTAAAAGACGCTTTGATTTCGCATGACACTACTTCGGTAGGAAATTTAACTACACCATGTCATCGGAGCAACCGACTACCGGCGTGCACAAAAAAATGCAGGGTTAAGGGCAGACAGCCCAGGCCTAAGCCAGATTCCGAGGCCTCGGCCGATCCGATCTCCGGTCCTCAGTGAGGCTCTGACGCAGCCCCTGACTACCGCAGATCTGGAACCCAAGACCGCTATGGAAAGTTTGATGGAATGTACCAGGCCAACGCAGCCTTTTACTTCAGGCCCTTCCGACGACTTTGCTACAAAAGACGTCGGTACTACAGAAACGCCATCTGTTTCTGAAGGCGTTTTCAGACCGACGACTCTCACCATTAAAACGTTTTCTAAGTCGAAGATTCCTTCTAAATCTAAAAGGACTGCACTTCAGTCTCCTGTTCAAGGCCCCATGCCTAAGAAACAGATGCTCAAAATGGCTGAAGATTTGATTTCTTTAATCAGGGGTTCCCAGCCCCCTCCTGACAAAAGGCCTAGACAAGAGGAAGATTATGCATCCTCTGAGCAAATGTCCATTTCTTCAGACTCCTCCGAGGACCAAGACTACTCCTTCTCTCCTTATGAAGATTCTGATGCTGAGGACTCTATTCCCTCAGCTTCTCCTCCTGAAGACTACTCCTTTGGGGAATCTTTGCACACTATGAGGGAACATTTTCACTGGAAGGTCAGGACTACTCTGATTCAAAGAAAAGGCTCAGAGAATTTCTTTTACTCCCCCAACACAGACCACTTGCCATCCCACCAGTTTTGGACATTGTGGATGATGTCTATTTAGAATCCAGTTTCAACCCAGACTCTCTACCTCCTGCTCCGGCTAAGCCAGACAGATACTATAGAGTGCCTGATTCCCACAAATTTCTTTATAAAAGCCCTTTAGCTGATCCAGAGACTATCTCACAGGGTCCCAAGGGGGCTAAGGCTTCTATGGCTAAAAACCCAGTACCTTCTGAGAGGGATTCCAGAGCACTAGACAGGTGGGGGAAAAAGGTTTACACCTCAGCCACACTAGCTATGAGGGCACTGAATTGTCAATTTCACATCCTTAAGTATCAGCAATTTCTAATCTCTCAGTTAAAGCAAAGAATAACCTCTCTCCCTCAACAATCTGAATCGAAAGAAGTACAGGATCTGTTGCACACCACTGAGCAGGTGGGCAAACATACCTTACAATGTGGGTTTGATTCTTTGGAGGCCTCCTGCAGAGCAGCTGTCACTGGATCTGTTATACATAGGCATGCTTGGTTAAAGGAACAAACTCTGCCAGATCATGTCAAAGCAAAACTACTAGATGCTCCCTTAAAGCAAGATGTTCTTTTTGGAGTTAAAGCAGAAGATGTTTTAAAGAAAATGGAAGATAAGGCAAAATCTATGCAGACAGTCAAAGATTTCCTACAAGTACAACCCTCTCGCTTCAGCAGAAACTGGCCAACAAAAAATTGGTCCTTTCCAGCCACTGACAGACCACAGAGGGGTAAATAGAGACGGCCAAGAGGCAGAGGACTACCGCAAGCCCAGTATAAACCTTGCCAATGGGGCTCTACAACACAGAAAGGAGGAGAAGACAGCTCTCAAACCACCAGAAGGCAAACGCAGTGACTTGCACCTCATCTGGCCAAGCAATACTCTCTTGGCAGCCCCCTTGGGGGGAAAACTCGCACATTTTGCAGACAACTGGCACATTGTCACAAAGGACAAATGGGTCCTAGACATAATTTTACGAGGATACAGATTCCACTTTCACACCTTGCCAATGAAAAGAGGAATGCCAAACCTGCCACAAAGTCAATGGGCAGAGGCACAAAAGCAAATTACAGCTCTCATGGACATGAGAGCCATTCAACTGGTACCTACTCGAGAGCAAGGCCAAGGATTTTATTCAAGACTCTTTCTAGTGCCCAGAAAGGACAATGCCTGGAGACCAATTCTGGACCTTTCAATTCTAAACACTTACTTGCAAGTACCCGAATTCAAGATGCTAACACTACAGCAGCTACTTCCCATGTTGGGCAAGGAAGCATGGCTAGTTACGTTAGACCTCAAGGAGGCATACCTGCATGTCCCTATCAGACAAAGTTGCAGAAGATACCTCCGTTTCATTGCAGGTTCAACCCATTACCAATTCTCTGCACTGCCCTTTGGCTTATCTACTGCGCCCAGAGTTTTCACGAAATGCCTGGCACCAGTAAGTGCATACTGCAGACAAAGAGGAATTCAAATATATCAATACCTGGACGACTGCCTCATCCAAGCAGAAAGCAAAGACATTCTCTTACATCATCTGGCCTTTGTAAAGCATCTACTAAACTGCCTGGGGTACACAGTAAACGAAAAGAAGTCAAAACTAGTACCCTCACAAGAAATGACATTCTTGGGTGCAGCTTGAATACAAAGCCCAGAAGGCTTATCTTACGCCAGACAAGCAACTACAACTGACCCAATATTTCAGGACAATGGCAACAAAGACCCAATTAACTGCAAGAAAAATTCTGCAGGCTTTGGGCTTCATGGCATCTTGCATACTAATAATACCATTTGCAAAGCTGCATATGAGGAAATTACAGTGGTACCTAAAAAGCGTATGGTCTCAACACAGCCACAGCTTGGACACAATGATATCTCTCATTCCCTGCCTACAACAGGAATTTCTATGGTGGTCACAGGCATGTCACCTCAACAAGGGTCAGCCTTTCACCTTGCCCCCAGTCAGGCAAACTATCACAACAGATGCTTCAGACTACACCTGGGGGGCACACATGGCAGGACACTGCATTCAAGGCCTATGGACTGCAGATCAAAGAAATCTGCACATAAATCAAAAAGAGATGCTAGCTGTACAGAAAGCTCTGACAGCCTTCAAGGATCTATTACATCCAGGACAACTTGCAATAAAGACGGACAACACCACAGTTATGTGGTACATAAACAAACAAGGGGGTACACATTCTTACCCTCTATGCAGGCAAACAATGACCTTATGGAACACAGCTCTGGCCTACCAAGTCCAGTTACAAGCTCAATTCCTGCCAGGACAGAAGAACACATTGGCTGAAGACCTCAGCAGAAACATCAAGGTTCCCCACGAGTGGAAACTAGATCCACAAATATTTGCAATGATAACTCAAAAATGGGGCTTTCCAGACATAGACCTGTTTGCCAGTCCTCAAAACTATCAACTGACAAAATTTTGTACAAGGACATTTCACCATCAAGCTTGGAAAGTGGACTCTCTCTCTTTCAGTTGGAAAAACCTGACAGTATATGCCTTTCCTCCATTGCCTCTCCTCACAAAGGTTCTTTTGAAAGTCAAAAAGGAGAGACCACAACTGATTCTCATAGCCCCAGACTGGCCATGCCAGCACTGGTATCCGCTATTGAAAAATATGTCTCACAGCCCACCATGGATATTGCCTCAAATCCCCCATTTGCTCACAAAACAAAACAATCAGATTCTTCACAGCCAGCTCAAAACTTTAAATCTGGCTGCATGGCAAATCTTCTAAACATCCAACCAGCACCTCTTTCACAAGCAGTTCTGGATGTTATTCTGGAAGCCAGGAGGCCAAGCACCAAGGAAGGCTTATTCGGACAAATGGAAAAGGTTTTGGGCCTGGAACCAAGCTATAGGCCAAGACACAATTCAGCCTCACATGCCTCACATTCTACAGTATTTAGCTGAGATGTTGCACAAAGGGCTTTCCTTTTCCTCAATTAAAATCCATGCTTCGGCTATTTCAGCTCACTACAACACGGATCCACCTTTATTTTCACATCCTCTTCTAAGGCAGTTCCTCAGAGAGGCAAAAAACATTAGACCACCCACGAGAGCTCCTACACCAACACGGGACCTCAATTTTGTTTTGGAAAAACTAACGCTACCTCCCTTTGAACCAGCTTTCTCTGCAGATCTGCAGTTCCTATCATGGAAGACTGCATTGCCCCTAGTAATAACTTCAGCTAGAAGAGTCTCAGAGCTACAGGCACTAATGGCAGTGGAACCTTTCCTCATTTTTCATCAAGACAGAGTTTCTCTATGAACTAATCCTTCCTTTATGCCTAAGGTGGTTTCCACTGTAGCTTTAAATCAAGCCATCCACTTACCCACCTTCTTCCTCAATCCACAGAACAAAGGTGAGAGACTCCTGCATTCCTTGGACATTCACAGGCAACTTCGTAACTATTTGGACAAAACTAAGGCTTTCAGAAAATCTGACCAGCTCTTTGTATCCTATGCTACAGCTTCTCAAGGGAAGGCTATATCAAAGCAAACCATTCCCAAATGGATAGGTCATTGCATACGTTTCTGCTATACCCATCATGGGAAACCACTTACTGCTACCATTAGATCCCACTCTACCAGGGCAACAGCTACCTCTACAGCCTTTCTCAGGGGGGTTCCAACCAAGGAAATTTTAGAAGCTGCAACTTGGAGTTCAGTACACACCTTTACCAAACACGATCACTTACCTCTTTACTCAAAGTCCAGGGGGGGGCTTCGCCACTGCAGTTCTGCAGGGCCTTATAGCCTCCACTAACCCTCTATACCTCCCCCCTACCTTAGCTTTGGGATTCAACCCAAGTGTGATGACTGCAGCAGGGTAACACGATGAACATAGTACAGTTTTGTACCTACCATAAATGTAGATGTTCGAGAGTTCACCCTGCTGCAGTTCAGGTTGCCCCCCCCCCTCCATCCCCTCTGATCTACTGGCTAAATCTCTTCTATGCCTTACTGATGTATTTGCTTATAGTTGAAGGGATTTTGTGTTTGTGCTGTGGTTACTCCTTTTGGTACTAATTTCTGACCACCTTTTTGGGGGCACCTGACATCTGGGGCAAGAAAAACTGAAGAAAATGGCGTTGTTTGCATTATATATACCCCTGGCGCACTGACGTCAGGGAAGAGGCGACAGCAACCGACTCCGGACCAAGACTTTGGAATTCCGGCCGACTGTGGGACCGCCTGACGACAGGATAACCCAAGTGTGATGACTGCAGCAGAGTGAACACTCTAACATCTACATTTATGGTAGGTACAAAACTGTACTTTCCAGACTCTGTCCTCCATCTACATACCAAGCTTTGCACATATGTCATGTTGTTGGGGGTTGTTCTGTAGTGGGCTGTGTGTATATCACTCTACCATTGCTGGCATTCATCCACTGCTGTTGTATCCCCTGCACATAGTGGGGCTGGGGCCATATATGTGTGGGCGTCACCTACGCAATACATGTGTGCCCTTATGCCCTCCAGAGGCCAGTGTATGTAACAGTGGTATATGGGCCTGTATTATTGAGTGTAGTTGGGGAGCCCCATAAATGACCTAGGCTGTTACAAAATGTGGGGGTATCAAGGGTGAGCTGCCACAAGGTATCTGGATGTACAGTACCGTATACTTAATCTATATTGACATTACATACATGAATTGGGGTACTGCAAGCCTACTTCCTCCTGCCATACAGACTGTTTGTCAGTATGCTCATGATGGTGTCAGTTATGCCTTATGTACCAGTTACAAACCATATGATCACAAAACGTCTTCACCTCCTACTGAGTTTGTACAGAGTGTAGGTAAAGGCTGCTGAACTATACACCTGCAGTACATACTGTTGATTATTTGGTATCCTGTGGCCCAGTCTGTCTTCACTATTGTACAATTTGAAGAGCTTGGCCTGGACAGCAACAGTTGTGAACCTTTCCAGACTACTGTATTAGTGTAACTGTTTCACAGTTGCAGTACTCTGTTTATATGGTTGTCAGCATCTGAACAGCTGTATGACATGGCATATAGAACTGTTATAGTTCACAATTAGAGGATTCCCATTTCTGCAGACCTGTGTGTGGTGTCTTTCCTGTGACCTTTCTATGGGTATATGTTGCAGGCAGCGATTGACATTTATATGGGTGGCCCATACAGTGTCCAGTTGTTCAGGTGTTAACTGTAGGCATAGTGGCTGTTACATATTGTGTGGACCTTCTACATATATATCTTACTGTACATATATCTGTGTGTATAGGTGTAGTCGTGTGCGTATGCATGTGTATATATATATATATATATATATATATATATATCTGTATGTATATCTGTATCTGCATATCTGTGTCTGTGTATCTGTATCCTGGGGATGTTGATGGCTTCCACCTATTACATGTCCTATGGGAGGCAGATTGTACTTGGTAGTGTATTGCAGGGTGTACGTGTTTGGCTGTAGGGGGGATGCCTATTCGTGCAAGACGTATAGTGTGTGTGGCCTCTCAACCCCATTAATGGTGCATGTGGACATGTGTATTTGTTAATCTGCCATTGCTATCTACAGATGTATGGCCATATATACCTATATAGATTTATATATCTGCTAACATATATATAACTATGTCCGTATATACCTACATAGATGTATATCTGCGTACACATATGCAACGTGCTGTGTATATGTAGACATATAGGTGCAGACACATATGTGTTGATTTAAGCATATGCATGTATATATGTGCATATATATATTGATATACATGTATATACTTTTAGAAATGTATATATATATATATTTATATATATATATATATATATATATATATATATATATATATATATATATATATATATATATATATGTTGTATCTGTTTAGATATGAATATATTTACACACACATACATCTAGATGTTGGTATACATTTTCTGTACTGTTGCAGGACTGGCCTATATGGTATGTTTCTGAAAACATCAAATCTCTGTGTATCTGTCATGGCTTAGTGGTAAATCACTTTGTCTATGGTGTGCAGGGTCCTTAGTTTGAGTCTTGCAAGAGCTGTTTATTTTGTTGCTGGGCAGAACACGGCCCATTGGATACACAGTACTTAAGACACTTTAAAGCCGTTGTTAGCAATGCTTACACAGGTTAAGCAATTCAGCAGCTAACTGAGTATAAGAAACTGTAACCAAACTTTAGCAATGCTTACCTCCGCTCAAACCTGTGTACAACTGCTTTAAAGTGCCTTAATCACTTTGTATCCATTGGCCCTTGTTCTGTTTAGCAACACAGTAAATAACCTCTGCTAGGCTTGAACCCAGGACCATGCACACCATAGCCAAAGTGATTTACATATAAGCCATCTCAGATATACATAACCCTGCTGTATTTACAAACATATTCATCCAGCCCAGTCATTCAACAGTACAGAGAATGTATTCCAACATGTAGATGTATGTATGTGTGTGAAAATATATTAATGTCTAAACAGATAATATACACACACACACACACACACACACACACACACACACACACACACACACACACACACACACACACACAAGCAGATATATCTGTATAGGTATATACGGACATAAACCTGTAGATAAAGTGGGGACATAGCAGAAACATATATGTCCACATGCACCATTAATGGGGTTGAAAGGCGCAAACAACATAGGACATGATGAATAGGTATCCCCCCCCCCACAGCCAAACGCGTCTGTCCTGCAGTACACCAACTGTTGCAGATCCCATAACCAGGACCTTACACAGCAAGGGCACAAGGTGTTAACAGTACTCCATCCCACCTCTATGATATCAGGCTGGTATCAGTAACATATCATGCAGTACAGTCCGGGTCATAATGACACCCATTTTGCAGTCATCTGTTACCTTTGTTAGCCAGAGTCCCGTACTGTTGGCCTGTACTAAAGAGATGTAGATGCCAAACAGTGGTCCCAAGACTGAACCCTGAGGTACTCCACTTGTCTGGGGATGGATTTCGAGTCAGTTACACCTACAGTTTGGGTTCTGTCAGTAAGCCAAGTGGCAAACCATCGAGTGGCATAGGGATGTATGGCTGGATTAGTATGCTAATCTGTTTCCAGACTAGGGATGGTGTTGAAGGACTTGGTGAGGTCCACATAGGCTTTGTGGACCGCCTTACCCTCTTCAACAGCTATGCGGACTGAGTCAAAGCAGTCAGTCAGTTTCAGGAGACAAGACTGGCCCTCCATGAGCCCAATCTGTGTGGGATCCAGTGTTTTAAGGGTTGCCAGTGTCTATGTTCAAAACATCCCTGATAATGCATTCCATGGCCATGCAGATCAGGCTTGTCAGACTGATGTGACGGTAGTTCCAGGGATCCGGTGGATCCCCCCTTTGCTGAGTGGGATAACTGCAGCTGTGTGCCACTCAGTGTGCACCAGGCCTGATGCGAGGCTATGATTACACATGACAGGTGAGTTGAGATTTCATTTTGTAGTTCATGTAGTACACAGCCTAGGATGTCTTCTGGTCCCATGGATGCTGTATTCTTAGCTGTGGATAGTGCGGTTTCTGCCTGTGTGGCTGTGATTACTGGGCAATGGAACTCTTTTCGTATTGACATGGGCCCTTTTGGGGGCGAGAGGAGGTGAATGTGGCACTAAATCTGCCAGGATATTGGCACATTCGTGGGAGCAATCTATGTAATGCCATTCTGTTGTAGCTCAGAGCACTTCTGAGCATTGCCAGTTAGATTCTGGACATAACTATAGAATGCTCTGTGGTTTTCTGTGGAATCCGTGGTGATTTTAGTTGCATAACCAGCTTTGGAGGATACCATGAAGAATCTTAGTGTCTTACTGAGCCTGGTAAGGGAGTTGTTGCATCCTTAGATTATCCTTTTTTCTTCAACAGTGTCTACCTTCTGTTGTATACTCTGCTAATGGCAGGAGACCACTAGACTGGTTTGCTTATTTGAGAGGTGAGCGTCGTGGTTCTATGTGGGATGTCAGGAATCATGCACAAGTGGATGTGCTTATACAGTGCCTTAGTGCAGGATTCATCAGTTGAACTGTCAGCTCCTGTCTCCATGGGTGTCACAAACATTGTCACTTCTGCTTTGAGTAGCATGAAGTTGGCTTTGGAGAGGTCTTTTACAGACAACTGTATATACATTCCTTTCACATGTTCAGTTTGATTAGCCTATGTTGGAATTACTTTGGTGAAACCACAGTTTCATGTACTGCAGTGAAGGCTTAGTGGTTAATTACTGTGACTATAGTGTACAGGGTCCTGGGTCCATGACCTGCAAAGGCAGGTTATATTTATTCTGGCCAGAACAGCGGTTAATGCATACAGACTAATTAGGGCAATTTAGGTTAGTCACACTCAATACAATTCAAATGCCCTACTTTGGCAATCCTGCTGATGTCCATCAGTGAAGTACACCTTTGGGGAAAGACTACTCCAGCAATCTCTGTGGTGCGTGCTACAACAGCATAATGCTGTAGTGTGATATAGAACTCTGGTAAGGGTTCTATTCTCACACATGGGAGTTATGGATACTTTTGTGTCTGTTCCTATGCCTGTGTAGAGAGCAATGCATGTTTGGCTAGTCACACTTACTACAATTCATTCGCCCTACATTGGCAATCCTGCTGATGTCACTCACTGTGAAATAAACCTTTGCGGAAAGAGTACTCCAGTAATCTCCATGGCACGTTCTATAATTTCATAGTGCTGTAGTGTAATAACTAGTTAGGTAGGGGTTCTAATCCCAGATGTGACGTGTGTGTGTGTGTGTGTGTGTGTGTGTGTGTGTGTGTCTGTGTGTCTGTGTGTGTGTGTGTGTGTGTGTGTGTGTGTGTGTGTGTGTGTGTCTGTGTGTGTGTGTGTGTCTGTGTGTGTGTGTGTGTGTGTGTGTGTGTGTGTGTGTGTGTGTGTGTGTGTGTGTCTGTGTGTGTGTGTCTGTGTGTGTGTGTGTGTGTGTGTGTGTGTCTGTGTGTGTGTGTGTCTGTGTCTGTGTGTCTGTGTGTGTGTGTATGTGTCTGTGTGTGTGTCTGTGTCTGTGTGTGTCTGTGTGTGTCTGTGTGTGTCTGTGTCTGTGTGTGTCTGTGTCTGTGTGTCTGTGTCTGTGTGTGTCTGTGTGTGTCTGTGTCTGTGTGTGTCTGTGTGTGTCTGTGTGTGTCTGTGTGTGTCTGTGTGTGTGTCTGTGTGTGTGTCTGTGTGTCTGTGTGTCTGTGTGTCTGTGTGTCTGTGTGTCTGTGTGTCTGTGTGTCGTAATGTGTCGATGTTTGTTGTTCATGTCCTGTGTGAAGGTGGTTGTGAGTGTGTAACAACTAGACTCAATGTTGAGTGGGTTTTAAAATTTCTTATATGGTGCCCCTAACATAAATCACAATATCCAGCGTGCAGGGATAACAGATGTGATATCAGTACATAGTCCGTCAGGGATTGGACACCCTGGACTGGTAGGTGTGTGACACAAACATGCTTACCTTTTACTCTCCCAACCCACTCTGACTTATCTATGCCTCTGTCTGCCTCTCTCACTTCCTCTCTTTTGAATGTGGAGACTTATACCTGCTTTCCTTAGGCAGCGGCATGTGTATTGTCAGTGATGCTCATGATCAGCTGATGGCCTCTGCACAGATTACAGCCCTCCTCTAGCTGATTGCATGTGGAACAGCTGTGGTAACATTCCCATAGCCAATTGCATGGAAGCACACTCCAATATCTAGGAGCATCATGTTGGTGTTGGGCCTTTTCTTTCACTATGAGCAGGAACTAGATATGTTGTTTGGCAAACAGCATCACAGATGGATTGGGGAGTTAACTCTGACAACATACACTGTGGAAACAGGCCAACACACAAAGGGGGCATGTGCCTGTTCTGACTACAGACTGTAAGTGCTGCTATACTGCAGTTGGGCTAATATTGGTTTAACAGGGTGTGTGTGGATATGGCTGTCCTACATGTTTTAATACTTGTCATGTCAGTGCTATGTTTGAGGAATCCCCATCTGTAGGGTCATCTGCAGACTGGGCAGTGTGTGGTGCCTTGTGTTCCGTGTGTTACCCACAGAGCACCTATCTCTCAACTGCAGAAGGTAATGTGAGGATTGCAGTCAGTAGATGGTGATGGCCGGGAGAGTTACTGACGTCTTATCCCTCATAGGACATATGTTGCAGCAAACCCTGTTATGACATTAAATGTATGAGGATATCACAGCGACATGTCAGTATTGGCCCTGTGTTTGTGCCTCCAGCCACAACTCTGTCAACCTTTGTACATATGTTCTGTACACCATACTCATTGACAGCATATCTGATGAGCCAGTGAGATATCAGACTGCTACACATATTATGTATAGTAGGGGTTATATTTGAGGACATAGACTGGGCATTTTGTGATTGTGTGTACAGTACTGAGGTATGTGTAAGTTTGGTAATTGTCGACACTGTGTGTATAGTGCATATGTACCTTGGCCTGTGTAGAGACTGTGGTAGATGTCATTGTTCTTGGTCCTGTTCTATCTGATGTTACATGCTGCTCCACTGTATGTCACCCTATCAGCTTACATGTTTGTAGGGGCAAACACACACATGTCCCAAGCCACAGACAGCCATCGGACCACACTGTGTAGCGGCCCAGTATATGTAGGGTTGTTATGCGATTGGCTCATATGAGGATGGTGTACATCAGATAGTCCATATACTGTAATAGTACGCTAACTTACCCATATGTGGCTGTGTTCACATTGGTTCTGGTTATGCACTTTCACACAGGTGTCTGTTACTCTGTCATGTGACATGCCTGTAGAGCCTGCTGTCTATGCAGGTATATGTGTATTCCCACATAGGAGATGTAGCCCAGTGCTGAGTCAGTCAGCCTGTACCCTGCACTGTGCTTTATTACATGCCAAGCAAGCTTACTGCACTTATCCAGTGAGATGTCATGTCCATATACTTGCCAGATGTACTGCTGCTGGGCCACCATAACAGTCATGCATGTCAGACAAAGCAGTGGGATGCTGTTCAGATGTACGTCACTAACTAGTGGATAGTATGTGGCCATGGCACCTCTGTACCAGTGGTTCTTATGTGTCAGGACAGACAGGGGTGTATGAATGCATAACCTATGGGGGGAAATGTATACCAGTATGTACGTGTTATACCCATCTACATGGCTGTGAACATCCACATTGATGGGCCTGGTCCACATGTCTTGCATGAAGGGGTTCTGTGTATACCCCTGGACTGACCAGAGTGTGTCAAACTTTCCACATATAGTGGCCATATCACAGCTGTAGTCCACAGGGGTGTTACTGTGCTAGCAGTGGGTACTGTACTATGATGACCTTAGGATGTCTGTAAGTAGCCAATGGCGCACATGTGAAAAGCAGATGTGGCCTCCCACACACACCATTTCTGTGAAGAGAATCCCTATTACAGTAGCAATAGTCTACAAATATACCTGCATTACATACATGATATCCCCTTGCACTGAGAAGTTGAGACTATTGGGGCTGAGGTATGGCTCCACTCCATGTGCAGGACATATGGTGAACATATATGTATATATAAGTATACATATATCCATATAGATATATACACATATATATATATCTTACTTACTGTATGACAGTTTTACACATATGTGCCTGTGTTCTAGCCTCTGTCCTCCACCTACATACCAGCCTTTGCACATATGACATGCTGTCAGGGGTTATGTAGTGGGCTGTGTGTATGGCATGCTGTCATTCCTGCCATCACACCACTGCTGTTGTGTCCCCCACACATACTGGGGGGATGGGGCCATATATGTGTGGGCTTCTCCTACACAATACATGTGTGCCCTAATGCACTTCAGAGGCCAGTGTATGTAACAGTGGTATATGGCCCAGTATTAGTGAGTGTAAAGGGGGGTACACCATGACTAACATAGGCTGTTACAACATGTGTGGGTATCTGGGATAAGCTGCCTTAAGTTATCTGGATGTACTTTACCATACAATCCACCAAAATCCATACAATCCACCATGGGTAAATGCAGGGATGTTCTGTTTGTCAGTGTGATTGTGATGGTGTCAGGTATGCCTTGTTATGTAACAGATCCATCCCTTTGTGTCAGCTAGGGTCTGTACCCCCTCGGGGTTGTGTACAGAGTGTAGATAGAGGCTGCTGAACTATACATCTGTATTACGTACTGTTGATTGTCTGGTATGCTGTGGCCCAGTCTGTTACTATTGTACTACTTGAAGGCCTCGGCCTGGACAGCAACATATGTCAATCTTTCCAGACTACTGTCTTAATGTAACTGTTTCACATTTGCATTCCACTGTTCATATGGATGTCAGTGTCTAAACACCTATATGACATGGCAAAAACAACTGTCATAGTACACAAATAAAGCTTTCACATTAATTTATGCACACCTTTGTGTGGTGTAATACCCTTTGGTATCTCTGTGTGTGTATATATGTTGCAGGCTATGAATGTAATTTGTATGGGTGGTTCATACAGTCTCCAGTTGGTAAGGTGGTGACTGTAGGAATATTGGCTGCTCCATATTGTGTGCATGTACTACATATGTATCTTACTGTACAAATCTGTGTATGTGTAGTTAAATATATATTTATATATCTATATATTTATATATATATATATATATATATATATATATGTGTGTGTGTATGTATGTGTGTGTATATATATATATCAATATATATCGATATATCTATATATATTTATATATCTGTATATGTATATATGTATATATATATATATATGTATATATATATATATGTATGTATATATATGTATATATATGTATATATATATGTGTATATATATATATGTATATATATGTATATATATATGTGTGTATATATATATATATATGTATATATGTATATATATGTATATATATATATATATATATATATATATATATATATATATATATATATATATATATATATATATATATATATATATATTACTGTAAAAACTTCTATAAAACTTTTAAAACCAGAAATGAACAAACGCACACTGAGTCGGAACTGTTCCTAAGCGCTTTCGTCCGTTTATTGTTTAGTCGAACATCTTCAGAGTAATACATACGGTGAAAACTGCAGGGTTAATATACCACTAGTGTGGTGAGCCTTTTTTATTGAAATGCAAACTACTTGTAGTGTGGACCAATCAACAACTTAAACAGCTATACAGCACCCTATGGGGAGAGAATAGTTGTCATTGGTCAGAATGCAAAACTCAATGTGGTGTGGACCACTCATGTTACTTTCATGACAACACCTTCTACCAATGGGGAGTGTGGTTGGTTTGGGAGTCCTTGAGTGCAACTTGCCTTACTACTATTGTCGCACTAGTTTTTTCTGGTTAAGCCTACCGTTGTTAGAAAAACAAAGCTGATACTAAAGATAAGGCTACTTTTTGGCACTAATACTTGTGTTTGTAATTGCTGAAAATATTAACACTTATCTCTTTTCATTACTCTACAGGTAGACAGAGCGGCTCGCGAGAGGTGGCAGGGCCGAAGTTCGGCTCGTGGTGTGGATCGCGGGGGGCCGAGGAGTACAGTAACCTAAAGGGTTTTGATGAAGACTAGATATTCCAAAAAGATCTGTGAATCATACTTACACACCAGAAGTTAACGCGCTTTATCTAGGTGAAGCGTTGAGCTTGGGATATAGCTATAGGAGCGCGCGGGGGCCGATATTTAGAATGCTAAAATTATCCAAATATCACCTAGCTCGAGTGCGCTAGTGGGCGGGTAATGCAACGCCTTGTCCCTTGGTTTATTATTATACACAGAACAGAAGGGGACCAGGGACGTGTAATGTAACCGCGGAAAGCGGGTACAGAGCGGGAAGGGAGATTTCAAGGGGGAGGCTTGGTGTGGTGGTGCTGTTGAATCCTAATCACGCGTTCCACTAAGAGGGAGACCTACACCAGCTGATACTACCACATGTAGTCAATCCCCAAAATGGGACCTGACATGTGGCTTGCTTTTAGGAGAGATTTTTAAAACATGCTGGTGGTGACTCTAAGTGGCTGTACTCGGTACAACAAAATCATCCACCGGGGGTGACCAGATGCCGGTGGAGTCAAAAAGCTAGTACTGTCAAAAAGATAGTACTGTTGCAAGGATTTCAAGGTTGCTGTCAGGAGGACACGATATTTTAACTACTGAAAACAAAACTTCGGGTGGAGTAAGTTCCCGGGTTGACGGAGGCAGGACCAATCCAATTGTATAACAGTTCTTAAGTACCCTATGGGGAGAGAATAGCTACCATTGGTTAGAATGCAAACCTGAGGTGGAGAGGACCACTCATGGTAATTTCATGAAAAAACCTTCCACCAATGGGGAGTGCAAGGGCGTCGCACTAGTTTTTTCGGTTGAGCACATCGTTGCTTAGATAAACCAAGTTGTTAAAAAAGATATAGTTACTTTTTGAAAAAGTTGACAATCTTAACACTTCGTACTATGGATTACTCGTGGTTTAATGAACGAGTCTCTTTTCTCTACAGGTGAAAACAGCGGCTCGCTAAAGGCTGAAGATCGGCTCATGGTGTTGCTCGCGGGGGGCCGAGGAGTATGGTGAGCTGACGTGGTTTTATGGAAGACCAGATACTCCACAAAGATCTGTGATTTAGCTCACACACCAGAAGCCAAAGCGTCTTATCTAGGTGAAGCGTTGTGCTTTTAAGTTATAGCTATAGGAGCGCGAGGGGGCCCATGTTTGGAATGCTCCAAATTATCAAAACATTAACTTGCTCGAGTGCGCTCGTGGGCGGGTAATGCAGCGCCTTGCCCCTTGGTTTTTTACAATCCACTGAATAATGGAGGGGGAACCAGAGACGTGTAATGTAACAACAGAATATAACCACTAAAAATTAATCATTGACAAAACTCCAGGCGGGGTAAGTTTCCAGAATAGTAAGGGCAGTTGATAAAAAACAAGGGGTTGATCACGAAAGCAGTCACAAAAAAGCAACACAAAAAAACAAAAAACACAAAAAAACAAAACAACAAAAAAACACAACTCGATGATAATGGGGGCTGCTGTCCAAATCCGTTGCTCACCCGCTTGGTTGAGTGCGGAGCTCGTGTTGGCGGGATTTACAGAGTTTAAAAAGTATAAACAGTTCCTTAAAAGAGCGCGAAACCTAGTCTGCGGTCAAAATACCAGGGCTGCTGAGAAATCCATTGTGTACAAATGGGCCGCACAGTGGAATGCGGCACTCCTGTTGGGGAGATATCTCGATACAAAAAAGAGCGCGAAACTCAGTCCACTGCCCCTCACTGCTATGGGCTCCTGGAGCGGAGAGATCCCTTAGTGCCCTCAGCCATACCATTTTAACGCGCATTTCAGATTTACATTTTCATTGAGTCCCGGCGTTGTTTCTGCATTTAATAAAATTTGCCACTTGAGCTCCTTAAGTTCGAGCAGAGTTTCCTTGTCGCCAAAGCCCCTTTCAATCTGTTCCAGTACGAAAAATGCTACTTTGCAGAAATTAGGGCACGCTTGGCTGTGTCTGCCTAGCGCATTCCCGTTGTCCTTGTTCCTAATGGCTGCAAGATGTTCTTTGGCTCTGTCAGCCAATTTTCTAATTGTTTTACCCACGTAGAAGCTCTTGCATGTGTAGCATACTGCCGAGTATACCACGAATTCAGAGTGGCAGTCAAAGTGTCCCTTGTGGGTGATTCGTACCCCATTGTGTGGGTAGCAGTAGCTGGCTCCCGTGAGGATATGAGGGCACACTACACAGCGCCCACAGGTGAACATACCGCAAGGCTGTGGACTGTTATTGGGTAAAGGGCTTTGGTGCACGCTTTCGAAGTGTATCCTTAGTGTTTTGGTCCTCTTGCTGCAGAAAGTGGGACCAGTACCAAGGGTTTTGTATAGGTTGTCGTCGGCCTTGATGATGTTCCAGTTGCTGGAGAGTATCGCTTTGATTGCATTCATGTCCCTGCTGATGGGCACGGGGTAGCTGCTCTGTCTGTCCACTTTGTAGTCCTGGGTTTCGGAATTCCGCTTCTGTGTGAAACCGTGCCTAAGGATGGGCTGGAATTTTGTTTTTCTAAGCTCGGTGATCTCGCGTTGTATGTTATGCACCAGATTGACGGGGTAGTTTCTATTGATAAAAAGTTCTGTTAGGAACTCGCATTCTTTGCTGTACATGCCTTCCTCGGACACAAGTCTGGATAACCTTATGAACTGCCCTTTTACTACGTTTTTCTTTATGTAGAATGGGTGTTGACTGCTGAATTCAAGAAAATTATTCCTGTAGGTCTTTTTTCTGTGTACAGTGGAGTTGAGTACGCCGTTGGTGCTGTCTATAGAGATTCTGGTATCCAGGAAATTAATGGTGTCACCACTGCTGGATACCTCAAACTCCAGGAATGTGATGCTGTTCCGTATCTCGGTGATAAACTTTTCTACATCGGGTCGTGCCCCTTCCCAAACAAAAACTAAATCGTCGATAAACCTCCTGTACAGCAGTACTTGTTTGAAGCCCTCAAGATGAATCAGGGTTTCCAGTTCCCAGCAACACAGCACTAGGTTGGCAAATGCTGGGGCCATGCAGAAACAACGCCGGGACTCAATGAAAATGTTAATCTGAAATGCGCGTTGAAATGGTATGGCTGAGGGCACTAAAGGATCTCTCCGCTCGAGGAGCCCATAGCAGTGAGAGATAGTGGACTGAGGTTCGCGCTCTTTTATGGATCAAGATATCTCCCCAACAGGAGTGCCGCATTCCACTGTGCGGCCCATTTGGTACTCTATTGATTCCTCAGCAGCCTAGGTACTTTTACCGCGGACTAGGTTTCGCGCTCTTTTGAGGAACTGTTTATACTTTTTAAACTCTGTAAATCCCGCCAACACGAGCTCCGCACTCAACCAAGCGGGTGAGCAACGGATTTGGACAGCAGCCTCCATTATCATCGAGTTGTGTTTTTTGTTTTTTGTTTTTTGTTTTTTGCTTTTTGTTGTGTTTTTTGTGTTGCTTTTTTGTGACTGCTTTCGTATTCAACCCTTGTTTGTTATCAACTTCCCCTACTTTTCTGGAAACTTACCCCGCCTGGAGTTTTGTTAATGTTTAGTTTTTAGTAGTTACATTCTGTTGTTACATTACACATCTCTGTCCCCCCCCCCCCCACTAGTCAGAGGATAGTAAAAAACCAAAAACCAAGGGGCTAGGCGCTGCATTACCTGCCCACGAACGCACTCGAGCAAATTAATGTATTGAGAATTTGGAACTTTCCAAACATGGGCCCCCTCGCGCTCCTATAACTACAACTTAAAAGCACAACGCTTCACCTAGATAGGACGCTTTGGCTTCTGGAGTGTGAACTAAATCACAGATCTTTGTTGAGTATCTGGTCTTCCATGAAACCACGTCAGCTCACCATACTCCTAGGCCCCCCGCGAGCAACACCATGAGCCGAACTTCAGCCCTTAGCGAGCCGCTGTTTTCACCTATAGAGAAAAGAGACTCGTTCATTAAACCACGAGTAATCCATAGTACGAAGTGTTAAGATTGTCAACTTTTTCAAAAAGTAACTATATCTTTTTTAACAACTTGGTTTATCTAAGCAACGATGTGCTCAACCGAAAAAACTAGTGCGACGCTCTTGCACTCCTAAACCAACCCCTCTCCCCATTGGTAGAAGGTTTTTTCATGAAATTACCATGAGTGGTCCTCTCCACATCAAGTTTGCATTCTAACCAATGGTAACTATTCTCTCCCCATAGGGTGCTTAATAGCTGTTTAACAATTGGATTGGTCCTGCCTCCGTTAACCCGGGAACTTACTCCACCCGAAGTTTTGTTTTCAGTGGTTAAAAATATCGTGTCCTTCTGACTGCAACCTTGAAATCCTTGCAACAGTACTAGCTTTTTGACTCCACTGGCATCTGGACACCCCCGGTGGATGATTTTGTTTACCGAGTTCAGCCACTTAGAGTCACCACCAGCGTGTTTTAAATATCTCTCCTAAAAGCAAGTCACATGTCAGGTCCCATATTGGGATTGACCTCATGTGGTAGTAACAGCTTGTGGAGGTCTCCCTTATTGTGGAACTCGCGATTAGGATTCAACAGCACCACCACACTAAGCCTCCCCCGTGAAATCTCCCATCCCGCTCAGTACCCGCATTCTGTTGTTACATTACACGTCCCTGGTCCCCCTCCATTATTCTGTGGATAATAATAAACCAAGGGGCAAGGCGCTGCATTACCCGCCCACGAGCGCACTCGAGCAAGTTAATATTTTGATAATTTGGAGCAATCTAAATATTGGCCCCCTCGCGCTCCTATAGCTATATCCCAAAGCACAACGCTTCGCCTAGATAAGACGCTTCGGCTTCTGGTGTGTAAGTAGAATTCACAGATCTTTTTGGAGTATCTAGTCTTCCGTAAACCACTTTAGGTTACTATACTCCTCGGCCCCCCGTGATCAACACCACGAGCCGAACTTCAGCCTTTCCACCTTTTGCGAGCCGCTTTATCTACCTGTAGAGTAGAGAAAGGAGATAAGTGTTAAGATTTTCAGCATTTACAAACACAAATATTAGTGTCAAAAAGTAACTATATCTTTTGTAACAGCTTTGTTTTTCTAGCAACGATGGGCTTAATCAGAAAAAACTAGTGCGACAATTGTAGTAGGGCAAGTTGCACTCAAGAACTCCTAAACCAACCCCACTCCCCATTGGTAGAAGGTTTTTTCATGAAAGTACCATGAGTGGTCCACACCACATTAAGTTTGCATTCTAACCAATGGTAACTATTCTCTCCCCATAGGGTGCTTTATAGCTGTTTAGCTCTTGGATTGGTCCACACTACATGTAGTTTGCATTTCAATAAAAAAGGCTCACCACACAAGTTGTATATTAACCCTGCAGTTTTCACCGTATGTATTACTCTGAAGATGTTCGACTAAACAATAAACGGACGAAAGCGCTTAGGAACAGTTCCGACTCAGTGTGCGTTTGTTCATTTCTGGTTTTTAAATGTTTTATAGAAGTTTTTACAGTAGTAAGTTTTAGAAGTCTTCCAGTCAGTCATAACGGTATTAGTATTATATATATATATATATATATATATATATATATATATATATATATATATATGTATATATATATATATATATATATATATATATATATATATATATATATATATATATATGTATATATATATATGTGTATATATATATATATATATATAATGTATATATGTATATATGTATATATATATATGTATATATGTATATAAGTATATTTTGGATTTCGACCTGCATTTCCTTCGGCTATTCATCTCAAAGCTTATCCTTACTTCCAATCAGATCCCATTCCACTAGGTCATTGGCTACGTCAGATGCCTGTCTTGTCTGTCATTCCATAGATGATATTTGTGCAGCAGCCATCTGGTGGTCTCACACTTTTGTCAATCACTATAAGCTTGACATTATCTCCAGGAACAGGGCTTCCTTTGGCTCCACAATTCTTAAGCATGTCCTTCTATGAAGCTGCCCAGGATGCAGGGTAGCTGGGGACTCTAATCCAAGAGTGAGGAATAGTGACATGGATGACATCAGGTAAAGAGTTCTGTACTTACCATAACTTGGCATCTGTTCTCCTATGTCACTATTCGTCACTATCCCTCCCTCTTTCCCCCATTCTGTTTGATTTAGAGGATGTGGAGATGTCATATCCGGTGGTCAAGGTCTTCCTTAGCTGCTTTCCTGCTTAGGGCAAACTCTGAGGGATTACAGGGCAGCAAGGAGTCGTGAGTGGGAGGAGCTCAAGCCTAGATGCGGTCTATAAAGTTGCCAGCTTGGATCCGATGTCTGATCCAAGACCCAAGAGTGATGAATAGTGACATAGGATAACACAGATGCCAAGTTATGGTAAGTACATTACTCTTTCAGTGGTCCTTCCTACTCATCGTTTGGATTTCCTGTTACAGTTAGTGTCATGAGCAGATTCACTGTTGGTTGCAGTCTCCCTTGGTAACTAAAGGAAGATCATTTTATAATCCCTTCTCCCTCAGCCTTCGTCACCATGGATGCCTCCCTCCTGGGATGAGGGAGGGGCATTTTGAAGGGAGGATGATTCAAGGGTCCTGGTGTTCCATAGAGGCCCACATTCACATGTTCTGGAGATGAGCAGCCCTCCTTGCATTGCAAGCTTTTCACGACTCTCTTCCCAGGGATGATTGCTATATAGATGGACAAATATGTCTACCATCTGGTATCTCAACAAACAGGGATATCACATTTTCATCCCGTTTGCTGGAAGACCATGGGAATTTGGCAGTGGGCGATATCTTCTCAGCAGCTTACCCTGGCAAGGTACATCCTGAGAAAGTCAACTGCTTCAGCAGGAGAATTCTGTTGCCTCACGAGTGGTCCCTAAATCCAAAAGTGGCAGCTCAGATTTTTTGGCATTGGGGCACTCTGTGTTGCAATCAGTTTGCCTTTCCATCCAACACCAACTGCAGAAGCTATTATGCCATTGTCTTTCCCTGTAAGACAGTCACCCAGGGATGCTCTGGTGTTGTAATGGGCCCCGAGGCTTCTTTAAGCTTATCCCTCAGTGTGTTTGATTTTAAAGTTTTTAAAGAAAGCAGCCCATTGCAGAGCGGCAGTGATTTTTCTTGCTCCCCTTTGACCTCCTCAAGTGCGGTTTTCCTTCCTTTGGCCTCTTTTGAAGTTTCCCCCCTGGGTATTGAATCCTATTCTGGATCTTATTTCTCATCCAGCAGGCTTGGACTCCCCCCCCCCCCCCCCCCCACCAATCCTTAGTCCCTCAAGTTGACCACATGGTTCCTTCGGTTCAGTTGATGGCCAAAAATCATAAGCTTTCATAGGCAGTTGTTGTATATTGTCATCTTCTCAGAAGCAGTCTACTAGAAGTGTATTCCAGTAAGTGGAAAATGTTTGTCCTTTCAGCAGAGCTTCAGGGACTCTACCCTTTTGCTGCCCCTTTGGAATCATTGGTGTTTCTGAAGATTATGAGGATAATGGACATCAGCTGGGTATAACAGCCCTGTGTTTCTAATGCTTATTCAAACACTCTGCTTGTGCTGTGCTTACGAGGTCATAACAAGGCCGAATTATGCATATCCACAGCTAGTGGGGTTTGACTTTATTGGTCTGAAATTGTCCAGTAAAATGACAAAACAAGTCATGGGCATTCAGAATCCCCAATGAGCTGAAACACCTGATGTTCATAAGGTTCATTTGCATATATCCCATGTGCCTCTGATACAAGAGGTTTGAGAGGTCACTCAATGGAAGATCTAGCTTTGCTGGAGTTTTCATTTTGTTTTTACTGATTGGTTTTTCAGTGACTTTCTCACTCATTGTTGTAGTTCATTGTTTGGAATATTTTTGCAGTGACCCTAAGGATAATAGACATCAGCTGGTTATAACCACCCAGAGTTTCTAATGCTTAGTCAAACACTTTGCTTGTGCTGTGCTGACGAGGTCATAATGAGACCAAAATATGCATATCCACAGCTAGTGGGGTTTGGCTTTATTGGCCTGAAATTGTCCAATAAAACGAAACAGGTCATGGGCATTCAGAATCGCCAGTGAGCTGAAACACCCGATGTTCTTAAAGTCCATTTGCATATATCCCATGTGCCTCTGATACAAGAGGTTTGGGAGGTCACTCACTGTAGGTCCAGAGCTTCCTTTGGCTCCACCAAGGTGTGCAGTATCTTTCCTTAGTTCTCCCGAGGAATTTTTTCCTGGCTGGGAACAGTGTCCTACAGGTTGAAGCCAGATGGAGCCGACCACATCGGATCGGAAGGTTAGTGACACAAGGTGACCAGAGTTGGGGAGCCAGTGGCAGTTTATGGTCTGCTGTATAAGGGCCATGAAAGTTTAATAATAATAATCTCACCACTTATATTTTACTATTATTTATTTGTTTGCCATTTGTTAACTGGGATGGTCCAACTGGGTATGGCCCTTTTTCAGTGGAGGCCTGGGAGAAAATCTTCACTTAAATCAATATGAATAAAATTGTAACAGTACATGAAAAAAAGTATGTACAAGAATGACAATATAACAGTAAGAATAAAATGTTACAGTACATGACAAATATTTACAAAAATATAACAATATAAGTAGTAAAGGTAAGAATATGGCTCAAAGTAAAAATAAAGGGAACAGGTAAAGAAGAAGAAAGTAGGTCTAGATTAGGGGAGGGGTTCAGGTTGTATGATTACAGAGTTAAGACCAGATACTATTTAGGTGTAATTTTTTTAAATTCGTAAACATTGGAGATAACTCTCAGGGGCAATGGAAGTCCGTTCCATTGGAAGGCAATAGAAGAGCTGAAGAGATTCTGTCCAATTGACTTTTTAGATTTGTAGATTCTAGTAGGTGTTGATCAGGGCTTCTGAGAGATCGAGGGGGGAGGTGCAAAGAGATAAGAGTAGAGATACTAGGGCAAGAGGAAGGTTTATTCAGGATAGAATGAATAACTAGACATTGAGAGGAATAAGAGTTGATTAGAAAATTCTAGCCAGCCAAGTGTCCTCAGGGCTAGGCAATGATGAGATTTAAAAGACATGTTAGTAGCAAATCTGGCGAATTTATTGTAGGTAGATTCCAATTTGGAAAGAAGGGAAGACTGTACATTAGTTAGGATTTGTGAGCCATAAGAGAGATTAGGAAGGAGGTAGACATGGATGAGTGTGATGCTAGAGTTAGGGGTTAGGAACCTTTTTATTTCTATACAATGAACCAAGCTTTTGGCGTGTTTTCTTAATACAGTGATGTACATGTAGATCAAATTTTAGCTGACATCTATGAACACACCAAGGAGCTTAGTATGGATTTTAGGGGTAATGAGAATGTTATTTAGTGAGGAGATGGTAAATGATTTCAAGTGGAAGAAAAAGGAGAAACTTTGTCTTCTTAGGGTTAAGAATAAGTTGATTATTAGATAGCCAGGCGTCGGTAAGGTTAAAGGATTTTTGAGTAATAGTAGGTCTGTAGGGTTATCAGCAATAGAGATAGTGGAGTCATCCGCATAATGAACAAGGGTGGACTGGGGACATAATTGGTATAGTTGGTTAGTAAAGATGTTAAAAAGAAGGGGACCTAGAATTGAACCTTGAGGGTCACCCATATTAATGGGGAGAAAGGATGCAATCTGTCAAATGCTTCTCCACTCTCTCCCCCTATCTGTAAGGTAGCTGTTGAACCAAGAGATAGTAGAAGAAAAGTTGAGTTGGGCTAACTTGGAGAGGATGATAGAGTGGGAGACTGCGTCAAAGGCTTTAGAAAGGTCTAAGAAGAGGCAGGACACAGGTTTATCTTTTGCAAGACAGAGTTAGAGAGATGAGAGCAGTAATAGTACTGCGTTAAGGGTGAAAACCATGTTGGGTAAGGGTAATCAAGTTTTTATTCATAAGATAAGTTGAAATGTGTTTGTGAATACAATATTCCAGAATTTTGGAAAGAGAAGCGTGAATAGCTATAGGCCGGTAATTTGAGAGTTCACTAGAATTCCCTCCTTTGTGGATTGGTATTATCTGGGATTTTTTCAAAATAGTTGGAACAGTAGATTCTCTAATGGAGCGATTTACAAGGATGGAGACTGGATATGCTATAGCATTAGCTGTAGTCTTAAGGAAGTGTGGTGGAAGTTTATCAGCAGAAGGTGAACATGGCTTTAGCTTAAGTAGAAGGTTTTAAATATAGTTAGTGGGAATAGTTTTTAATGAGAGGGAAGAATTGTATAGTTGAGAGGTGGTTTGAGCTGAAAGAATAGGTGGATTGCAAGTGTGCATGAGTTTACTAATGGTATCAATGAAGTATGAGTTGGAGAGGCAGTTTCTAATGGTGTGTTATTAGGACATGGGTTAGGAGTAGAAGGATTGCTTGGATGGAGAATATGGTTTAATGGTGTTCCAGAATTTTTTAAGGTTTCTAGGTGAAGTTTAGTGAGTAAGATAGAAGTTTTTATCATTAATAACTTTCTTTTTGGTCAGGTTCCGAAGTTCCCTATATGTTTGGAAGTTGGTGGGAGATTTTATTTTGGTCCTATTTCCTGATTGTCTCTCTCTCACACATGAGACCATGTATAATTAGAAAGCCAAGGAGCACAATGAGATTTTGACTCTTGACAGTTCTGGGAGAGGAGAGAGAGTCAAGAGTATTAAGGAAAATAGAGTTAAACTGAGTTACTGCTTCATATAAAGGTAGAAGAGAGAGGACCAATCAATAGCTTGTAGGTAAATCAATAGCTTGTTATGAAAATGAGAAAGTATTTTCTTGGTGGCCTGCTCTGACTTCTGCCATCTGTATAAATATCACCTTTAGTCTTTACTCAAAATAGGCTACAACTGTTGTGTAACTAACCTGGTTATTTAAAGATGATAAAAAAGGAGTGCTAGGATGTGCAGACCATGCAAACTTCTGCCATGTAAAATTTGAAGCCAGAAAATGAGGGGTGGGAGTGCTGCCTCTGCCCCTGTGTTCTGCATGCTATCAGCTGAACACGCTAGTTTGTGCAAAGAGTCTGATGTTCTTAGTCTCACATTGCTGCAGTCATAACCTGTGGGTAGTCCGCTGTCCTCGGTCGGCCCGAATACCAAAGAGTTAGGCTGGCGTCGGTCATGGGCGCCCGGAGCTGATGTCAGTACGTAGTAGTACTTAAGCGCATGACCGACGCCATATCCTCAGTCTTTCTTGCCGCGTGGTCCGAAGCAGAAGCAGCATTTGCAAGTGCCGTTCGGCGTTCTGAAATTTTCAATTATCGAGTTTCAGACCGAAGACCAAGTTGGGCTAAGTACCCCGCTGGGGAAAATTTTTGTCTTTTCTTGCCTCATTTAATCCGGATGTCAGAAAAAGTTAATAATTGTATTTCTTGTGGGAAACAGATACCTCATAGGGACTATCACTCTCTCTGTATTCCTTGCTTGGGGCCTGAACACGACGTAGTCGGGTGTCGCTTTTGCGCTAGATTTAATAAGCGCACCATTAAACGAAGATTAGACTGTGCCAGGCTTGTTTTCGGTAAGCGGTGTAACTACAACATGCTGTCGGATCCTGCGACGCCCGCTACCACTAAAAAACGTAAAGATAAATCTTTAAGGTCTAAACCGGAGGAGTCGTCCGTTGTGGACGCCGGTTCTATGGAACCTCCGGTTGAATCTGTGGATCCGGCCGAGGTCTCGGCTGAATCACAGGGGGAACCTTTACTTTTGCAGGAGTTGGCCTCTCAGGAGTTAGGCCAGGCCGAGGGTGCTTCTCGGGTATCTGTAGTTCCATCCTTACAAAAGGTTATTAGGCCTTCTACCTCAGTGGCCAAAGGCCATGCTAAGGCTAAACCTGGTCTTACTGGTACTGGCCATAGCCCTAGTTCTTCAGCTTCTGTTCGTAAAAAACATATGTTGAAAATGGCAGAGGATTTGATTACTTTGATCAGGGGATCTTTGCCCCCAGAGAAGAGGCCTAGGGTGGAGACAGATTTAGAGGGAATGGAGCATTCTTCAGACTACTCTGAGTCCTCAGCTGAGGATATTCAGGATTACCCTCCCTATTCAGATTCGGATGCAGAGGATTCCTGTCCTTCTGCTTCTCCTCCAGAGGATTTTTCCTTTTCTGAAACTTTACATTCCATGAGGGAACATTTCAAGTGGGAAGGTCAGGATTTTTCAGATTCTCGAAAAAGGCTTAGGGAATTTTTTTTACCACAACATAGGCCTTTGGCTATTCCCCCTGTCTTAGATGTTGTTCAGGATGTTTTTTCTGAAGCTTCACTTAATCCTGATTCTTTACCCCCTGCCCCTGTCAAGCCAGACAGATATTACAGAGTTCCAGAAGCACATAAATATTTGTATAAGAGTCCTAGAGTTGTCCCGGAAACTATTATTCAAGGGCCGAAGGGTGTCAGGGCTTCTGTGGTTAAGAAATCCAGTTCCTTTGGATAAAGATTCTAGAGCGTTGGATAGGTGGGGGAAAAAAAGTGTACACCTCTTCTACGTTAGCTATGAGGGCTTTAAATTGCCAGTTTCATATGCTGAAGTATCAGAACTTTTTGTTAGGCCAATTGAAATCTAAGGTGGATGCTTCATCTGAGGGTATAGAGTGTAAGGAATTGCAGGAGCTGGTTCATGCTTCAGATCAAGTTGGAAAACATTCTTTGCAGTGTGGTTTCGATGCTCTTCAGGCTTCATCCAGGGTGGCTGCTACTGGTTCAGTTATTCGTAGACATGCCTGGCTTAAGGATCAAAATTTGTCAGAGCATGTTAAAGCTCGGATTTTGGATGCTCCTCTTCAATCTGAAGTTCTTTTTGGTTCTCCTGTGGAGTCAGTTTTGAAAAAGATGGAAGATAAAGCTAAGTCTATGCAGGCGGTCAAGGATTTTTTGCAGGTGCAGCCCCTAAGTTTAGCAGGAATTGGCCTGCTAGAGGATGGTCCTACCCTTCTTGGATTTTCAGTCTAAGGGCAGGTCTAGGCGTGGTAGAGGCAGGGCTCACGCACAGGGTGCGTTCAGAGCGAGGACATGGAGTGCGCCTGCACAGGCTTCTGGTGAGGGCAGGGTCAGCCTTTTCGTAAACAGACCCAATGACCTGTATCTTCAGCTGCCAAATCCTTCTTTTCTGGCAGCTCCTCTAGGAGGAAAGTTGGCACTTTTCAAACAAAACTGGCATTTGGTCACCCAGGACAAATGGGTGTTGGAAATAATAAATCAAGGTTACAAGTTTTACTTTCACACTTTTCCTCCTTTCAAAGGCATGCCGGATGTGCCTCCTCAGCAAAGGCTGGAGGCTCAGGAGCAAATTTCTTTGCTTTTACAGATGGGAGCTATCCAGGTGGTACCTCCGTCAGAAGTAGGCCTAGGGTTTTATTCCCGTCTTTTCCTAGTGCCAAAGAAAGGAAACACTTGGAGGCCAATTCTGGATTTGTCCATTCTCAATACCTACCTAGACATTCCAAAGTTCAAGATGTTAACATTACAACAACTTCTGCCTATGCTAGGCAAAGATCACTGGATGGTAACCCTGGATCTCAAAGAGGCCTATCTTCACATTCCTATCAGGCCCAGCTGCAGGAGATTCCTGCGTTTTCGGGCTGGTACTTCTCATTATCAGTTCTCTGCATTGCCCTTTGGTTTATCTACTGCGCCCAGGGTGTTCACAGAGGTCCTGGCTCCTGTGATAGCTTTCTTCAGACAGAGGGGAATACAAATTTATCCTTATCTGGACGATTGCCTGATTCTTGCTCAAGACAAAGACAAGTTACTTCAACATCTGCAGTATGTAATGGCAGTTTTAAGGTGCCTAGGGTATTCTGTGAACGAAATAAAGTCCAGTCTAGTACCCTCTCAGGACATGTGCTTTCTGGGTGTGAGACTGAATACAGCTTCTCAGATGGCTTTTCTGACCCCGGACAAACAAAGAACTCTTCACCTATACTTCCAGCAGTTATCAGTACTGTCCAGGCTGACTGCAAGGACAGTCCTTCAAGCCTTGGGGTTCATGGCATCTTGCATTCTAGTACTTCCCAATGCCAAACTGCATATGAGGAAGCTACAATGGTTTCTCAAAACTGTATGGACTCAACACTGCCACGATTTGGACACTGTCATTCAGATAATACCTTGCATCCAGAAGGAATTCTTGTGGTGGGCGCAGGAATGTCACCTAAACAAGGGACTCTCTGTGACCCGACCAGAGGCGAGTCAGATCATAACGACGGATGCCTCGGACTTGGCTTGGGGAGCACACTTCAATGGGAAATGGATTCAAGACACGTGGCCTCCCAGACTACATCTGCATATCAACATGAAGGAGATGTTAGCAGTCCAATTTGCCCTGATGGCCTTCAAGGACCTACTTCAACCAGGACAGGTGTTGATTCGAACAGACAACACAACAGTCATGTGGTACATCAACAAGCAGGGGAACCCATTCTTACCCTCTTTGCAGACAAGCAATGATATTGTGGGAGACTGCTCTGAGTTTGCACATCACTCTTCAAGCACGGTTTCTGCCAGGAGCACAGAACTCCCTAGCAGATGTATTGAGCAGACAAATTGTGGACCCCCACGAGTGGAAATTGGATCCTCAGGTATTCCAACAGTTGACAGTGGCTTGGGGAACTCCAGACATAGATCTGTTCGCTTCTCCACTAAATTTCCAACTACCAAAATTTTGCACAAAGATGTTTCACCCAAAAGCTTGGAAAGTGGATGCTCTATCTTTCAGTTGGAACAACCTTCACTTCTATGCTTTCCCTCCTCTGCCTCTCCTTCCCAAGGTACTCTTGAAAGTCAGGCGGGACAAGCCTTGCATGATTCTAATAGCACCAGATTGGCCACGTCAGCACTGGTATCCTCTGCTGAGGAGTTTAATTCAGGAGCCTCCTTGGCCTTTGCCACAGATTCCTCACTTGTTGTCCCAGTCAAGCAATCATTTGCTCAATGTCAGGGTGCAGTCCCTGCATCTAACAGCCTGGCGTATTCTGTTTTAGAGCCTGTGGGGTCTCAGCTTCCTCAACAGGTTTTAGATGTCATTTTGGAAGCCAGGCGGCCCAGTACTAGAAAAGTTTATGCTGATAAATGGAGGAGATTTGTTCTTTGGAGCACAGCAAAGGGTTTTGATGTCTCAGTACCTAATTTGAGTTTTACGCTACAGTACCTTACTGAATTACTAGACAAGGGTTTGTCATTTTCCTCTGTGAAGGTTCATGCTGCAGCCATTTCTGCTCACTATGATTGTGACCCTCCTTTATTTTCTCATCCTTTGTTTAAGCAATTCCTTAGAGGGGCAAAAAATATAAGACCCCCACGTAGAGCTCCTACTCCTTCCTGGGATCTCAATTTTATGTTGGAGAAGCTTACTTTACCTCCTTTCGAACCTGCAGTTACGTCTGAGCTGAAGTTTTTGTCTTGGAAAACTGCTTTTTTGTTGGCCATTACCTCTGCTAGGAGGGTCTCTGAATTGCAGGCACTCATGGCAGTTGAACCTTTTCTGGTATTCCATAAGGATAGGGTGTCTTTGCGTACTAACCCTACTTTTATGCCTAAAGTGATTTCTAATGTGGCCTTGAACCAGTCTATTCATTTGCCTACTTTTTATGCTGATCCCCAAAATAAGGGGGAAAAAGTCTTGCATTCTTTGGACATTCACAGGCAGCTACGTTATTTGAGCAGAACTAAAGAGTTCAGGCAGACTCAACAGTTATTTATTTTTTTTGCTCTGGCTTCTCAAGGGAAAGCTGTTTCAAAGCAAACTATTTCTAAGTGGATTGGTCATTGTATTGCTTTTTGTTATTCTCATCATGGGAAGAATGTTCCTGCTGGGATCAGACCTCATTCCACTAGGGCTACTGCCACATCTACTGCCTTTTTGAGGGGGGGTAGCTACTAAGGATATTTTGGAAGCAGCTACTTGGAGTTCAGTACACACTTTTACTAAGCATTACCATCTCCCTCTTTATTCCAAGTCTAGGGCTGGGTTTGCCACTGCAGTTTTACAGGGCATGTTAGCAGCTCCTAATGCTTTTTAGTTTGCCAGCCTCCCTTTTCCTTTGCTTTGGGATTCTACCCATAGGTTATGACTGCAGCAATGTGAGATGAAGAACATAGTACAGTTTTGTACCTACCATAAATGTAGATGTTCGAGGATCCACATTGCTGCAGTCCTATTTTCCCTCCCTCCTTCCCCTCTATTGTTTGGGGTTGCTGTTTTTCCCTTTGGGATAATTGTTATTTTCTCACTTGTGGTTGCTGGGTTTTTACTATTTTGGCTCTGGCCTTTCCTTTTTAAGGCCTTCTGACATCTGGGGCAAGAAAGACTGAGGATATGGCGTCGGTCATGCGCTTAAGTACTACTACGTACTGACGTCAGCTCCGGCGCCCATGACCGACGCCAGCCTAACTCTTTGGTATTCGGGCCGACCGAGGACAGCGGACTACCCACAGGTTATGACTGCAGCAATGTGGATCCTCGAACATCTACATTTATGGTAGGTACAAAACTGTACTTTTGGAGTTTTCTAAAGAACTCTACACAGTTTGTATTCTTGATGAAGGCAGTTGTCTGGGGTCTAATATAGACATTTGCTTTTGACCTGTAGAATGAGTAGTAATTGATTTGTTCTTGTAGAGGGATGTTTGACTGCTTTCTTTTTATGCTTTGACTGAAGATGTAGGTGTCTGTGCATCATTCATTTTTATTTCTGAAATGTGCATTTACTGTCTTTTTACCTCCTTGGATAAAACTGTATGTTAATTCTAAAGGCATAATGACAAAAGTATTTTCTTTTCTATTGCATTTGTTTGCATTTGATTGCCAGGAAGGTCTGACTCTTTCATGCAAAACCTCTCTTCAGCACGGGCCTGGACAGAAAAACACCAGAAACATATTTAGTGAGTGAAAAACATACAAAAAGATTATAGTAGGCCCTCTGTGAATAGAAACACTGTTTGAAGTGTAGTGATAAGAGTCAGCATAGACAAAGGTGTTTTAGGTGTGACGTGCAGTAGTTATCAGAGAAGGGAGTCAAAAAAAGGGGGGATTGTAGTGGAGGAGGTAGAGTAGCCTAGTTGTAGAGCAGGAAGAGGAGTACAAGAAGAAAAAGTGATAGCATTAAATGTCTAAACAATAATAAACTGTATTAAAAATCTAGAGGATTGATGTAAAAGTGGGTGGGGAGAAATGCATTGTTAAACTTCGTGATCAAGGTCGTATCAACAGTTGTGAAAAGCACATTTCTGTTCCTGATGAGAGGACCAAACTCCGCCGTTTGAGAGAATAAAAGGCAGGGGTGGTGGGTGTACCTATTGAATAACCAGGTGAAGAAAAACAGTGCGTCAGACTGTAAGTGTGGAGAGGTTTCATGAAAATGTTTTGAGTTGGCCACTGCTTGAGGACAGATGGTGTCTGATTCCAGAGTTTGGTGATAATTGCACGAGTGCAAGCCTTCCCTATGTGCATTTGAGGCCTTGTTTTGGTAGGCAAGATATTTGTCTTTATAGAGATCTCTCATGGTACAATACAACTTCATCAGAGAGTTAAGGAAAGGACATTTGGATGGTTGGTGCAGAATAGGGTGGGCTACCTTCATCTGGGTTTATTGTACATAGCTGTGGAAATTCCATCCAGTTTTTATGTAGTGCAATGCAGTGGTGAGCTCTGCTGGTTTGCTGTTTTGTTGTAGTATTGCTTAAGCCTTTTTTGCTGATTAGTATGAAAGCTAGCATGGAGTAAGAGTTGAGCATAGGCTGTAGCATTTCTTGCTTGCTCTGAGAGAGGTTATGATTCTGTGTAAAGCACCTAGTTTTTGATGGTTATGACACTGATTATATGTATAGCAAACTTTAATCTGTTGTCCAGGGCAACTCCGAGGAGTTCATTTAATTGGAATATATAGTAGAACATTAGTGTATGTGATAGGGACTGGAGCTGGTTAGGAAAAGCATGGATTTCATGTTTTTTGTATTGAAAATCGTCACATTGTTGTAGCTTGAGTTTGATTGAGGACTATGACTCCTGTTTTGGCTTGCGGTTTGTTAATGGATTAATCATATAGTCTAGAACTCCCAAAATCCAGGTATTTCTGTAAAGAGTTATTTCTTTGGTGCATACAGAAATTGCA
The DNA here is from genome assembly GCF_019279795.1 of Protopterus annectens. NCBI lineage: Eukaryota > Metazoa > Chordata > Ceratodontiformes > Protopteridae > Protopterus > Protopterus annectens. The sequence goes on from NC_056749.1 coordinate 232,823,799, forward strand.
GAAGTCCGGTGCTCTACTCTTGATGGTATACATCACAATTCTTCCATTCAGAATTCAGTAGTTCTTTGCAGCATATCAAAAAATGTCACTATTTGTGCAAGTAAAGGTACCCTTTATAGTAATGATTGCAGAAGCTGTGGATACTAAGCAGTGCTGTGAATAATTGTGAAACTGATGATGTCCTTCATGGATGCATCTGCAGTCATAACAACTGGGTTGTCCTGTCGTCGGGCAGCCCTTCGGTCGGCCGGATTCCAAAGTCCGGGTCCGGCTTCGGCTGATATCGCACTTCACCCGACGTCATCTCTGCTGGTCTTCGGGTATAAAGGCATCAGCCAACGCCATTTTCCTCAGTCTTTCTTGCCGCGTGGCGCCCGAAGCAGAAGCTGTTCGCAAGTGCCGGTCGGTCAGATCCAGAGATTACTACTACCGAATACTACTTCGAAGACTTCTAAAAGCTAAGTACTCCGTTGGGGACTCTCTCTTGCCTCAACCGATGTCAGAAAAAGTCAATAACTGTTTAACTTGTGGGAAACAAATACCTCATAAAGATTTCCACTCTTACTGTTTGCCTTGTTTAGGCCCAGACCACGACGTAGCAGCCTGTTCGGCCTGTGCTTCATTCAACCGACGAACGCTTAGGCGTCGGTCGGAGTTTGCTGAACAGTTTTTCGGCTCAGATTTTGCGTACATTATACCGTCGGATCCTCCGACTACCCAAATTGTTAAACGCAAAGAAAAAGACCGACACTCGCGGTCCGCGGTTTCGGCCGAAACCATGGTTAAGCAAACCACGAGTGTCTCGGTTTCGGCCGAAACCGAGAAAACTGATCAAAGTACAGCCGAATCAATGACTTCTACTGAGGTTCCTGCTACTTTACTTGAATCTGCCTCAGCAATTTTACCTACAACAGTGGTTACTAGTGACTTATCAGACACCATCCCTTTGGATGTCTCTACCCCAGCACGTGGTGCTGCTAGGCCTCCTGCAGCCATGTCTATTAAGGCCTTTGCCAGGGCTAAAGCAGCCAAATCTACTAAATCAGTGCCTGTTAAACCCCTCTCAACCAGGCCCACTTCTAGTTCACAAATGCTTACTCTGGCAGAAGATTTAATATCCTTAATTAGGGGATCTCAATCTCACCCAGACAGGGCCTCTCAGCCCCCAGAAAAGAGACCTAGAGCAGAGCCCCCCCGAGCCTGTGTCCTCTGATGATTCTGTGGATGACTCAGATATTACAGACCAGCCAGAGGCTCCTTTCTCCAATTATGAAGACTCAGATGCTGAAGAATCCATTCCAGCTGCTTCTCCACCAGAAGAATTCTCCTTTGGGGAAACCTTACATGCCATGCGAGAACAATTCCAATGGCAGGAACAGGATTTCTCAGACTCCAGAAAAAGACTTAGGACTTTTCTGCATCTACCACAACACAGGCCCTTAGCTATACCTCCTGTCCTCTCTGTTGTGGACTATGCATTTAATGATGTCTGCACTGCACCAGATTCATTACCTCCAGCCCCTGCCAAACCAGATAGATTTTACAGGGTACCAGACACTCATCATCACCTATACAAGGCCCCACTTGCAGACCCCGAAACTATATCCCAGGGTCCTAAGGCAGTAGCCTCGACCACAGCAAAAAACCCTATTCCTTCTGAAAGGGAAGCCAGGTCTTTAGACAGATGGGGCAAAAAAGTTTACACCTCAGCTACTCTCTCAGCTAGAGCTTTAAACTGTCAGTTTCACATGATTCAATACCAAGAGTTTATGCTTGATCAGTTAACTAAAAAACTATCCTCTGATGACTCTATAGATAAGAAATATGTATTAGAAATGGTAAATAACATACAACAGGTTAGTAACCATTCCTTAAAATGTGGCTATGATGCACTGGAGGCTTCATTTAGATCAGCCATGACTGGCACAGTGATAAGATGACATGCATGGCTGAAGGAACAGGTCTTACCGGATCATGTTAAAGCTAAGTTATTAGATGCTCCTATGGATAAGACCAGTTTGTTTGGTACACCTGCCCAGCAGGTAATGAAGAAAATGGAAGAAAAGGCAAAATCTGTACAAACGGTTAAAGATTTCTTGCAGGTTCAGCCCCCAAGGTTTAGCAGGAACTGGCCTGCCAAAAATTGGTCCTTTCCTGACTCCACAAGATCCCAAAGGGGCAGGAATAGACGTTCCAGAGGCAGAAATCAATCTAGAGGGGGTGCCTACAGAGGACGGCAGTGGCATGGTAATAACAGAGGCACAGGCACAGCCACTACCACTACAACAGCACAATCACAGTGACTTGATCCTAACTCCGCCTACCAGGGAACAAATAGCACCACCATTAGGCGGAAAATTAACCTTATTTTCGAAGAACTGGCACTATATCACAAAAGACAAGTGGATTTTGCAAACCATAGACCAAGGTTATCGGTTCCACTTCCACACTTTACCAGTCAAAAGAGGAATGCCAAATCTGCCTCCAAATCAAAAAACAGAAGCTCTACAGCAGATAATGCAATTAACAAAGATGAGAGCTGTGGAAAGAGTACCAATAACAGAACAAGGCAAAGGATTCTACTCCAGACTATTCCTAGTTCCAAGAAAGGAAAAAGTTGGAGACCTATTCTAGACCTGTCCACCTTAAACACATACATCATTGTCCCAAAATTCAAAATGCTGACCCTACAGCAACTTCTTCCCATGCTGGGCAAGGAGTGTTGGCTGGTAACTCTAGATCTCAAGGAGGCATACCTGCACGTCCCCATTCGACCAATTTGCAGAAGATACCTCAGATTTCTTGCAGGATCAGAGCACTATCAATTCTCAGCATTGTCCTTTGGCTTATCTACTGCGCCCAGAGTATTCACAAAATGCCTGGCATCAGTAATCGCCCACTGCAGACTACAGGGATCCAAATTTATCCATACCTGGACGACTGCCTGCTACAAGGGGACAACAAAAGCAAGCTGACAACAGATTTACAAAGGGTCATTTACTTGCTACAAGGACTGGGATACACAGTCAATTTAGAAAAGTCAAGGCTGATACCATCCCAAACAAGGACATTCTTGGGCGCAGAATTGGACACAGTAAAACAAATGGCATTCCTAACTACAGAAAAACAAAAGAACTCCCTCTTTACTTCTTGGCACTAACAAAACAGAACAAGCTAACAGCAAGAAAAGTTCTGCAGGCCTTGGGCTTCATGGCATCATGCATAATCTTGGTTCCACATGCCAGACTGCATATGAGAAAACTACAGTGGTACCTAAAGAATTTATGGTCCCAACACAGGCACAGCCTAGAAGCAGAAATTCCACTAATCCCATGCCTAAAACAGGAGTTCCTATGGTGGGCTCAAGCATGCCAGTCAAACCCAGGCCTATCCTTTCACAACTATCAAGCAAGCCAAACCATCACAACAGACGCCTCAGACCTAGGATGGGGGGCTCACATGCTGGACAAATGCATACAAGGATTGTGGACGCAGGACCAGCTTCACCTGCACATCAACCTAAAAGAAATGCTGGCAGTAAAACTGGCAATCCAAGAATTCAGACCATTCCTCAAAGAAGGCCATTTGATGATAAGGACAGACAACACCACAGTCATGTGGTACATCAACAAACAGGGAGGCACTCATTCATACCCCCTATGCAGAATGACTTTGGACCTTTGGAATCTGGCACTCAGCTACAACATCCAGTTACAGGCAATATTTGTACCGGGAAAGGAGAATACTCTAGCAGACATGTTAAGCAGAACCACCTCGGATGCTCACGAATGGATGCTACACCCGGACATCTTCAAGACCATCTCAAAGAAATGGGGAATGCCACAGATAGATCTGTTCGCTTCCCCTCTCAATCACCAGCTCAAGAAATTCTGCACAAGGACATTCCATCCACTTGCATGGAAAGTGGATTCGCTCTCCTTCAGCTGGAAAGGCCTGACAGCATATGCATTCCCACCTCTTCCCTTGATACACAAGGTACTACTAAAAATCAAGGAGGAACGTCCAAGGATAATCCTGATAGCTCTGAACTGGCCAAGACAACACTGGTACCCATTGCTGAGGAGCATGTCTCGGGGCGAAATGTGGTCAATACCCCTGATGCCTTTGATGTTAACTCAGGACAACTACAGCATCATGCATCCAAACCTAAAAACGTTGCAACTGACTGCATGGAACATCACATAGCAGCAACTAATCCAGATCTTTCCCAAAGGGTTAAAGACATTATCCTTGAAGCCCGCAGACCTTCAACAAGAAGGAACTATGCAGGAAAATGGAAAAGGTTTGTCATTTGGAGTGCTGAAAGAGGAAAAGATGTGTCGAATATAGATATTGCTAACATTCTGGAGTACTTGGCAGAGCTGTTACATACAGGCCTGTCCTATTCCTCCATCAAGATACATGCATCAGCTATTTCAGCAGAATACAGCTTTGATCCACCTGTCTTTTCACATCCTCTACTCAGGCAGTTCCTCAGAGGGATCAAGAATGTAAAACCTCCTAGGAAACCACCATTGCCAGCTTGGGATCTGAACTTTGTGCTAGAAAAGTTGACACTGCACCTTTGAACCAGCAGCAACAGCAGACTTACAGCATCTATCATGGAAAACTGCTTTCCTACTGGCAATAACCTCAGCAAGGAGGGTTTCTGAACTTCAGGCCCTAATGGCAGTACAACCCTTCCTAATCTTCCACCAAGATAGTGTCCATGAGGACTAATCCTACATTTATGCCTAAGGTGGTATCCAGAGTGTCTTTAAACCAGGCAATCCACCTACCTACCTTCTTCCCCAACCCACAAAACAGAGGGGAAAGAATGCTGCATACCTTGGATGTACATAGACAGCTACGCTACTACCTGGACAGAACAAAAAGTAATAGAAAAACTGACCAGCTTTTGTAGCCTATGCAACAGGAAGGGAAGGAAAAGCAATTTCCAAACAGACAATCTCCAAATGGATAGGAAATTGCATACGATTCTGTTACTCCTTTCATGGAAAACCAATTCCACAAAACATAAGGCCTCATTCTACAAGGGCAACAGCCACTACCACAGCCTTCTTACGAGGAGTGGCAACCAAGGACATTATTGAGGCGGCTACTTGGACCTCCGTGCATACATTTGCCAAGCATTATAATCTACCTCTGTATTCCAGATCCCGAGCAGGGTTTGCCACTGCTGTACTGCAAGGGATCCTAACCACACCATAATCTATTCTTCCTCCTCCCCTAGTTGGCTATGGTATTCTACCCAGTTGTTATGACTGCAGATGCATCCATGAAGGACATAGTACAGTTTTGTACCTACCATAAATGTAGATGTCCGAACTGGATAGCATCTGCAGTCAGGATTACCCTCCCTCCTTCCCTCTGTGGTACTCCTAGGGTATTTACCCTCCTAATAGCTAGCTGGTGGGGGGAGTCTCTTATGGTGTATTTGTTTGTATATATGTACATACATGCTTATTTCTTGTGTTTGCCTTCTATCTTTTGGAAACATTGGCATTTACCCAAAATTTAGCCTTCCAAGAGGGCAACTGGCATCTGGGGCAAGAAACACTGAGGAAAATGGCGTCGGCTGATGCCTTTATACCCGAAGACCAGCAGAGATGACGTCGGGTGAAGTGCGACATCAGCCGAAGCCGGACCCGGACTTTGGAATCCGGCCGACCGAAGGGCTGCCCGACGACAGGACAACCCAGTTGTTATGACTGCAGATGCTATCCAGTTCGGACATCTACATTTATGGTAGGTACAAAACTGTACTTTCACGGTTCTTGGAGGAGGTTTAGCCAAAGTAATAAGTGACCTGGGCTAAAGGTAATTAACTTTCCAGGTTTCTTTGCGTCCTTTACTAAATATGATTGGCACACTGGTTTGTAGTTCATGTCTCTTGCCATGTTGCATTTTGCCAATTGTGAAGGGCTGAACTTGTGGCCTGTACATTTGTGTCTTTGTGGATATGATCAATGCAAAAGCATCTGTACTAGTTAATTATGCATCTTGGGCACCATTTATGGGAGACACAGGAAGCAAAACAGTTTGTCAGCACTTGTTCTTTTTACAGTTTCACCACTTCTTTTTGTTTAGCCTTTTGATAAATAGGTAAGTAGTCTCGTCTCCGTTCCCATTCAGTCCATGAGTAAGCAAAGAGGCTTGTAAATTATTTAAGCAATCCTTCACAATGTAATAGTCATGACTAAACATTTATTACACAAGTAAAACTTCTTTCACAAATAATATGAAGATTTGACAAGGAACATATAATCAGCTTATCAGGAAATTGGCAAAATGTCACTGTAGAACAGAGCAAATAGTTATAGGAATATTGTATGTATACTTGCTTGCCGTTTGTTTCACTGTCCATGTTAAAGTAGCTATCTTAAGTTATGCTTGCATTGTCCCTTGTAACATTTTTATGAAATTCATGTAGTTTTTAGTACACCCAAATTCAAGTAGGACTTTCCATCTCATATCAGTTTACTTTTCCTAACTTCAGTAACATACCAATGCTCCTCATTTTGACTCAAAGCAGTGTAAGAAACTTCTCTGTGTGAAAGATTTTCAGTCCATATATCTCTAGTTAATCACTGTATCAGATCAGACAATAGTAGTAGAAGTAGCAAACGTAAACCCGTCTTGTTAAAAATAATAATAATAAATATATAATTGTACAGAATTACTAAGTATTTGAAAGCAATCCAAGCAAGGCAGGCAGTCTGTTTCCAGTCGAAAATCCTTTAAGTACACAGACAAGCGATCCAAGTAAAACAAAAATAAAGTAATAGTTTCCTCACAAGCTTTCTAAATATATATATTCTTTTTATCAGGCAAAAGAGTGGTTTATTGTGCTGTAAAACAGTGTTATTGATACACATGTTTAATTCGCATCCCTTACCCCATCAGTGTGACATTCGAGCTGGTCCTGCCCTATTTAGTAGCTGTCATAAGAATATAACCCTTACTTACTTGAAATAAAATTTATAATGATATGGTACCTCTTATTGAACCAGATTATTTAGTAGATTAAGTCTGTGAGTTTATCCAACACAATATACTACATGGCTGGAAATATATCAACCTTAGTCCCTTTGGCAATCAAAAAATATATATAAATATATACATATACACTTTGCATGTAAAAAATCAATTGTAAAAAACATATTCTATTTTCATAACCTATTAACAAAGATGGTTTTCGTCCTTCTAGACTTCATTTTGACTCAAAAGTACATGTTCCTCGCCATTCCTCATTGCAAGAGTCTATCTCATATTCAGTGTTAAGAATTTTTTTAACTGATTTCCGTAGTAAATAGTACAGAATCATATTAGTTCATCAAAGGAGTGCTTTATAAGTATAAAATAACACATTTAACCATCCTTTGATATTTCTAGTTGATGTTGTTAGTTTTCCACATTTTACCATTTGTTTCATATTTTGGAACTGGGAGGTTGAGAGACATTTTTTTTGTAAAGGAGAGGGTGTCTTGATTGATATATTATGTCTGCATAGCAATAGTGGGGTACACTTTGTACACTTTCTACTCAGGATTAGTACTTTAATCCTGTTTTAAAACTGATTTATTTGAAAGTAGTATACCTGTAATTTTATGAAAGGATTTATTGCTATGAGTGTCTTCACTTTCTTTTTTTATATCTTTTTATTTCTTTCTCTGGTTTTATTTGTGTCACTTATTTTTGCCTTTTGCTTATTGCATCCATCCTTAGCAGTTACTCAGACCTTTCAGCAACCCAGTCACCCTCTTGTGTGTGTGCTGTTAAAACACTTGCACCTGTGTTTCCTAAATCTCTGAATACTCTGTCAAACAGTTGTGGTTTGGAAAGTTGCACTTTTGGTCTTACTTAATGAGCTCCTATAACAATCCTATTGTATTTGGGGGATAACCAGACATTTATTTGTGGTTGCTTTTTTCAGCTTGGCATATACTTACCATGTTCTGGATTTTTGCCATAGGCTTCAAAACAGAATTAAAATGCGACTAAAATAAGATTCCACTATCATATACTTGTCCATGGTTACATGCAAGATAGTACGTTGTCCTTTAATCTGTACTAGTGGTTAAAGTTAAAATTCCTCCTATGTTTGGAAGGTTAGCATTTTACACATTGCACTGTATAGTCTGAGAAAGGGAGCCTTGTTTTTTTTTTCATATACATATATATATATATATATATATATATATATATATATATATATATATATATATATATATATATATATATATATGTGTGTGTGTGTGTGTGTGTATGGGTTCCCTTCAGAAGCTAGAAATACTGAAATATCGAATTTTAGTATTTCGAGCCCAGAAAGCCGAATCCTGAGAACAGCGAAAGTTCAGAAGCATGAAATTCAAAACTCTAATACTGGAGGGTTTGAATTTTGCACTTCTGAACTTTCGCTGTGGTTATGCATTCAGGTAAGTGTGTGTTAAGGGTTTTGGGTAGGGGCTGTGGTGTGTGTCAGTAGGTTTTGTTTCTGTGATGTGTGTGTGTGTGAGTAGAATGTAGCGTGTGTGGTGGTGTTTTGTTTGTGTTTGTAATGGTGTGTGTGTGTGTGTGTGTGTGTGTGTGTGTGTGTGTGCAGTAGTACCGCAAAATTCAAAATCTCCGTTGTGCGAGATTTCGAATTTTGCGGTTTTGAGTTTTCGTGGTTTTGTGGATTCGGCTTTCTGGGCTCGAAATACTGAAATTCGATATTTCAGTGTTTCGAGCTTCTGAAGTGAATCCATATATATAAAATTTTTATTAATCAAAAAATTGTAACAGACAGCAGGCTTAACCTTTTTTTAGAAGCTAAAACTATCCAGCAAATTAGCTTTAGCAGTAACTCTCATACATTAAAAATGCATAAACAATATTTTCACAAATGTCACTGGTATTAATTGTAACTAAATCATTTACTACTCTTCTAGAATACTTCCCAGTAGTCCAGATTTTTCCCTCAAATTTTTGGTGCAGTCCTCATAGAATCTGTAGTTTTCAGGCAAATTTCTTGGGCTTGAAGTCATTAAATGATGCACATTTAAGTTTGTCTTCATATTCTTCAGAAAATGCATGCTAACGTAAACCCTGTTATAGTACCTCTCTATGTATACAAGAGCAATATTTAAAATCTGTCCCTATTTTGGGGCCTTTGTCCCCTTATTATTTTAGGCTTAGTCCACAGATTTCTTAAGTTGAGGAGTATGTCTGTAGAGTGTTCATGTTGCTTAAATTTTTCTTGGAATAGTTTTATAAGGTGACATTTCTGCATTTTCCAAATGCACTTCCTGAATTGATTACTAAAGGAAAAATGTGCATATAAAGATGTGCGTGGTTGCATTGTGGGTTGATGCCATATTTTGTTAAGATTTTGCTGCTGATACTACAGGAACTGAGCTCATGTTAAGAGGATTTGCAAAATGACTTCAGATACCACCAGTGAGTTGCGTGGACTTGTTTGCAACACTCACTACAGTTAAGTGAGCAGCTGTTAAGAAGGTGGGCTCAGACATTTGTCATATTTGCACACGTACTGTCATCAGCCAGGTAAAGGAAGACAAGAAAGAAAACTAATACTGTAATGGAAGAAGTACACTTTATGAATGTAATATGCAAGGAGTGAAGTCCGATGGTGACGGTTAGCCAATGCAGACTTGTATAACTATCTATATAAAGTAGTTACATGGCTGTGATGATAGATTCCTGAACTGCATATACAACTCTTAGCTGGCAGTCCCAGTAGGGGTTGACTTATGGGAAGGAAGATTACCTCACTAATGACCGTAGAGCTGTGACAGCAACCACTTGAAGGGATAATGAAAGGTGGGGCTCAAGGTTTCTTATGGGCAAAGTAACCAGTTTATGGGAGCTAGACTACTAGGAAATAAAACTGCTAGTTAAAAATTCCCATATGTATCAGTGTTCACGTAGAAGATGAAAAACATACTTAAAGCATGAAAAAAAAAAAGGAAAGGCCATGCAGGAGAACACATACAGTTTCTTGGGTTAAACTTCTGAATTGCATAAAATTCTTTTTATTTGCTGTTGCTGAGACTGTTTTTTTTTAAATGTGGATATTTGTCTTGTTTTCTGATGAACACACAAAAACAAGTAACATCCTTCATTTGATCATTGCTGCAGTGTTACTTACGGCAGTCTTCCAACCAAGGATACTGTACATCCAGCTAGTCTACTACAACTTGGATGCCTTTACCCTCACACAGTACATCCAGCCTATTCACAAACCATATGCCAGTACATAAGGGACATATGTGGGCTTGGAGTATAGCTTGGATGCCCTATACTCGCAGCTTACATCCAACTTATTCACAAACTACATTCTGGTACATGAGACGTGCGCATGAAGTTTCTCAGAACTTTCTTGCTACTAGCCCATGAAGAAAGACTCTCACCTTGATTTGTCAGTCATGTGATGTGTCAATTTCCATTTGTTGTGAGCAGATGATCCCTGTTGGGAGCCTTCCCTGTTTTGCTTATGTTTTGACTAAAATTGTGCTATCTCATGTTGGCTAAGAGAGGGAAATAGAACTGCATTCTGTCGAATCCTCTATAAGGATATTCACACAAGTGTTTGTTCTGCCTAGGAAAGGAACATAACTTTGCTGTGTTTGTAAATCTTTTGTTCCTGAGGATATAAGAAGTTCCGACTAGCTTTTCTAAAGATCTACTCTGTGGACCAAAGACTTGAGGAGCTAGCGAGAAATAGGATGGCTTCTAAGTCATCTCTCTGTCCCTCAGCAGCAGCATAAAAAAGGTAAAAAGTTAATTACTGGAAGTTTGTTCATTCAGAGTTAGATGTCCCTCTTGAGTAGGGGTCTATATTAAATCAGAGAATGCTTAAAAAAGTGAACTCTGATTTATCGAACCCCATATAAAAGAAAGCTTACAATCCCAAAAACTCACAACAGCGATTTTTTTTTTCCCCAGGGAAAAAAATCGCTGTTCCACAAAAAAAAAAAAAGAACTTCAAAACGTTACATAAAGTGGGGGGCTTTGCCCCCCACACCCCCTTACTTAAATATGCCAATTCCGAGATCGTACTACAGTGACGAAAATGGGAAAGTAATGGAGGCGGCCAAGCGATTCCTTTCCCAGGGAAAGAAATCACTTGCATGCAGTTTTGCTATTTTGCTGTTTCGTGCTTTCAAGTTCAGTCAAGACACATTTAAAGGATTGTGTTTTTGATTATTTAATAGGAACCCTTGAGTAGCATGAAGAATCTTGAGCTAGTTTGACTTTTCTCCCTGCTCTTGCTGTTGAGACCTGAGAAAGGAGAAGTGGGAGAGAGGAGAAAATGTTTGTTTTTGTATAATACTTTTTCTTTGGCAGTAAAATCCATTTTATTTCAAAATGGATTCTGACAGCATAGGTCTATCTTGATCTCTCCCCCCCCCCCAACTGTTGTGGCATTTCCTAGTGCCAGAATGGAAGATCAGAACTTATTCTTAAGAAAAAGCTTAGATAAAGGATTATAGGTTCATAGGTGTGCACTAAGCTAACAAAACATTGGCGCCATATTAAGCCTAGCCATGCATGTCACCATTTCTGACAAATTCTAGTACACTTGATAAGTGTAAGCAGGGGCTTGGGGAGTGGAATATTTATACACAAGGACCTGGAAGATGAACCAGTTACAGGCTGCCTATGTCCATTAGAGGCATAGGTGAAAAAGCAGGGATGAATTTCCTGTTTCCCCATCCAGTTGTCCAAGTTGCACTTGAAATGGTTTAGGGAAGAATTCTCCTTCACTTGGATGGGGAGTCTGTTCCAGAGAAACAACTTCTTAGTAAGCAAAACAACATAGAGGTGTTTAGATGTCCTCCTAGCCATATGCTGCTGTATCCATAACACAAGGGAGTCTGTCTCTGGTCGACTCACGTACGTCCGGCCATTCTACAAAAGATAGATGCTACCACTAGGGTGCGTGTGATATCCTGTGTCTGTCTGTCTGCGGATGTCAGTCATAAACAGACAATCTGGTACAAAATGGACGTCTGCATGCACCTACGTCAAAACTTTTCTGCTGCCTGTGTGACTGCCAGCTCCAGTCATCACTCCTTCAGAAAAGTGGAATAGTCTTAGCTGACTTCAGATAAGTACCCCATAGGGATTTTGATTATCATTGTGCTACTCGTTTGGGGTTTCATGTCCGGTAGAAAGGGCAAGTGTTGGTGTGGAAGACAAATTCCACATAAGGATTCGCATGAGCTCTGCCTGTTTTGTGTAGGCCAAGAACACAACCACACTACTTGTAGTATTTGTCAGGCCCTCATCCTCAAAACCCACAAAAGTCACCTAACAACATTAAAACTTAGAGAACTAGTGACTTAAATGTCTAGTTAAAGCTATGGATCCAACGTTGGGATCCTCAGATGAGCCACCAGTCAAAAAGGCCAAGAAATCAAGGCCTGACCTGACTGCTGCACCCTCCAGTCCAGCTGTACCTCTCAAGGCCAGTGAAAGGCTGGAGTCTGAGCTGGAATCCTTGGATCTTCCTTTGGCGGGTACCCCGGAGGAAACCGTACAAGAAGCTGTGGGCATGTCCCAGAGGGAATCGCAGGTATCTGAATCTGTCGCCGAGGGTGAACATAGGCTCATTTCCGAGGCTGCACATGGGGTCTTTCAGATTGTAGTTGAAGAAGATGTTTCAACAGACGTTGTGGAGTGCTGTCCGGCCCTTCAACTCTACGCTGCATCTCTGATACCTTGGTTTCAGTGTCCCACAAAATGAAAGAAGCAAAAGACGAAGCATCTTGCTCCTTCTGCGATGCCTGCAACCTCCTAACAGTTTCCTGACTGACAGCCCTTCACCCAAGGCATTCTAAATGCCTTCCTGGCCTTACACAAGGCACTGCTCCAGTCCAGGCCCCTACTGTGTCTACCCCTAAGGGAAAACTTCTTCCCGACATCTCTTCTGAAGAAGAGGATTCATCAGGAGATGAATCCCTCATTTACACTTCTCATATTGCTTCCCCTCTGGGGTATGCTTCCCCAGAGGAGGAGTCTAATGCCACAGGAGAGGACATTTCTTTTAGGGAAACTATTGCTCAAATTAAAGATTTTTTTTCAAGTGGGACAGCAGTCAGGTCACGAACACCCAAAAGACATATTATGAACTTTTACAAATGGAGTCTCCTAACCCATCTGCTGTACCTCCAGTGCACCCTGCTTTCTTGGATGCTTTCCTGGCTGCTTCAGAAAAACCCAGATTCCCAACCTCCTGCACCCACATGCCCTGACAAGTTCTATAAAGTCCCCAATGAGGCAAAATTACTTTACCAAGGCCCCTTCTGCAGACCCTTCAGTCATTACTGTGGCTGCATGCAAAACCTCCAAGTTACTCCCTTCCACCTCCCTCCTGCCCCCTGACCAGGAGAGCAGATTAATGGAGCGACTAGGGAAAAAATGATGCACTTCTGCTACCTTAGCAGTGTGAGCCATCAACTACCAGACCCACATGGCCAAATGCTCCCTGGCTCTGTTGGCTGATGTGGCTCAACAATTGAGGGACCTCCTTGACTCCCTAGCTAAGGCTAAAATATCTACTCTCTTGAATTCCTGCACTCTGGTAACTAAACACTCTATCAAGTGCAGTTATGCAGTAGAGGCTTCATCTAGGGCTGCCACCTCTGGGTCTGTTATCAGGAGATGCTCCTGGCTTAGATTGCAGCCCCTCTCCCTGATGACATTGTCAACTCCTGGATGCATCCCTGGACAACACAGATTTATTCAGTTCAGCTGCTGCCCTCTTCAAGGCTCTTTAAGTGAAGGGTAAGGAACTACAGGAAATGACACATTTTTGTCTCCCGGTCCCACGCTTTCAAAGAAACTACCCTACCAAAATCTCCTTTATGAGAAGGCCTGCCAGATGCCAACAAAAAGCAAAAAGGATTCCAGGAAACTACCGTCTTCCAGGTCTGCTCCCTGTACCCCTGCTCCCATACAGCCCTTTCAGGGTAAGCCTGGTAACCTGTGTCTACCAGGCACTACATCCAGATACCTATATTTCCATGCGTCTCTCTCTCTCTCTCTCCCCTTTCCTGCTTGGAATCAGGTTACCCAGGACTCTTGGGCCCTCTCTAGAATAAAACATGGATACTTTATGACGTGAGGCCAAACCTAGTCTCAAAGGCATCCCTCAACCTCCTCAAGACCAACTGGTTTTCTTCCCTCCAGTTCTTCAGGAAATCCTCGCACAAGAAACAGTTCAAGAAGAACCTACACATGCAAGAAGGGCTTTTACTCCAGGATGTTCCTGGTCCCCAGGAAAGAAGCTCCCTGGAGACCAATCCTTGATTTGTCCCATCTCAACACCTTCCTCCAGGTTCCCTCCTTTTGGATGCTCACTCTTCTTACCTTTCCTCCCTTATCCTTTCCCAGGCCTTGTTAGTATCCTTGGATATAAAAGATGCCTACTTACACATCTCAGTCCATCCCCTCTTCAGGAAATTCCTCTATCTCTCAGTGGATTCTGCACACTTTCAGTTCTATGCTTTGCCTTTGGTCTCGCTGGTCTCAAGAGTGTTTACAAAATGCCTTGCACCAATTATGGTCTTTGCCAGGACAAGGGGAATCCAACTCTTCCCCTATCTAGGCGATGTCCTGATACAGGCCCCATCAGTTCCAGTTGTCCTACAATGCTTGGACTTACTATTTCCCTCTTGAAGTCTGAGATTCACCATAAACCTCAAAAAATTCATCCTTGATACCCTCACAGGATCAGGTATTCCTGGGATGTCTGATCCTAACTGGGAAAATAATAACCTGTCTTCCCCCAGAAAAAAAGTGGCACTCGCTCCTTATTTCAAGGAAGTACTTCTCCTCAAAGCCCTGTCAGCCAGGGAATTTCTCAGACTCCTGGGATTCATGGCCTCCACCATCCCCATGGTACATCTGGCAAAGCTTCATATGGGGAAGTTTCAGTGATAGAGAACAATCTGGAAGCAAAGTCTGCATCCCCTGGTGTTCATGGTCCTGATGCTATCATACCTTGCCAGGGAGCTGAATTGGTGGATAGTCCAGATTCAGGTCATCCCAGGCTTACCCCTCCAACCCCTTCCCCCAAGCAGGACCTCTTTACAGATGCTTCAGACACTGGGTTGGGAGCAACCTTAGGAGAATGGAGATTGAGAAACTCATGGACCCTCACTCAACAGAAAGAGCACATAAATATCAACGAGATGAAAGCATTGATACTGGCCCTACAAATTTTCAAATGTAATCTCCTAGCAGGCACGCTGAGGTGGTACACAGACAATACCACTGTGCTGTGGTGGTACATCAACAAACCAGGGGGGGGGGCAAGGTCCTACCTCCTGTGCAGGTTGGCCCTGCAAGCATGGGAACTCGCCCTGTAGAGACAAGCCAACATCCAAGCTGTCTACATACCTTCAGTAGACAATATGATGGCAGATTCTTTAAGAAGGATCATGACTCTATCTCATGAGTGGATGCTAAACAAGGATGTGTTCCTGGACCTGGTCCATTGATGGGGTATTCCAGATGTGGATCTATTTGCCTCCCTCATGAACAGGCAGCTTCCAAATTCCTGCTCCAGGGTACCACATCCCAAAGCATGGAGTGTGGATGCTTTCTCATTCTCTTAGAAGAGGATGTACATTTATGCATTCCCTCAATTCCCTCTCATACAAAATGGTCCGCTGAAAATTCACAAAGAACAACCTCAAATCTTGTTGGTGACTCCCTGTTGGCCAAGGCAGCATTGATTCCCCCATTACTCCATCTAGCCAAATGCAGTCACCATGCATTATCCCACCAGATGGACCTGCTCACACAGGAAAAGTAAATGCTCTTACACCCACAACTGTCCACCATGAACCTTACACTGTGGGTGATAGGGTACTGATTCCCTTCAGACACTTATACACAGAGGATGTGCTTCAGGTTTTGCAGGAGTCCAGAAAACCAGCTACCAGGAAATCATACCTTTCAAAGTGGGAGAGTTTTTTTGTCTGGTGTCAGAAACACAATTTACAACCATTGGCAGTAGAACCTCCAGTGGTCTTGTCCTATCTGTGTGAATTGATTGTCTGAACTGTTTAATCTTCCATAAAGACCCATTTATCTGCCATCTCAGCATGCCCATCACTCACACCATCTTTGACTTCTAGGTTGGAAGTTGAACTTTTTTTAAAAGGGGTTCTACACCTCAGACCTCCAAGGAAGCCCTTTCCGCCTCCTTGAGATCTAAATTTTGCACTGGAGAAGTTGACACTCCCACCCTTTGACCCAGCCAAAGACTGCTCTCTCCTGCACTGTAAATGGAAAGCTGTACTCTCGGTGGCCATTATTTCAACCAGAAGGGTTTTGGAACTTCAAGCCCTTATGGCCTCTCATTCATTTACTGGCTTCCACAAGGACAGGATATGTTTATGTACCCAACCAAACCTTCATACCCAAAGTGGTCAATGAGCTGTACTTGAATCAGATAATCAACGTACCAACCTTCTTCCCTTCACCCCAAAATCCAGTTGAAATACTACATTCTTTAGATATGCGCAGAGAACTATACTATTTGGCTAAGACCAAATCCATCCATAAGTCAGACAGGCTCTTCATCTCCTACCACCCAAGAGCCCTGAGACACCCTGTTTCCAAGCAAACCATATCCTCTTAGTTATCTAAAACCATCAACTTTTGTTATGCAACCCACGGCAGAAGGCTTCTCTTTCCAGTAAAGGCACACTGCACTAGGGCAGTGTCCTCCTTTGGGGCTTTTTTCAAGGGTTTGGATACAGCTGCCATTTTAGAAGCAGCTTACACGGTCCTCTGTCCATACCTTCACCAAACACTACAAGTTGGACATAGTTTCTAGAACCAGAGCAGGTTTTGCCAGAGACATCCTTCATGGGTTTGTGGAAAATGCTTCTGGTCCTCCACCCAAATCTTAGTACAGGAGCTTTTGGCGCACTCCCTTGTGTCATGGATACAGCAGAATATGAATAAAAGGACTTAGTATTGTGTAAAATCTTACCATAAGTTTAGATGTCCTCTTCTGTATGCTGCTGTATAGTTTCCCACCCTGCCTTCCCCCTGACACTTGCCTGACTCCTGGCATACCCAGTCTGTAGTCACTGATTCTGGCGGCATTCAGTTCTGAGGTAGGTGCATGCTGATGTCTGTTTTGTACCCAACGTCTATTTATGACCAACGTCCACAGAGAGACGCGGGAAGTCATATGCA
Source organism: Protopterus annectens (assembly GCF_019279795.1). NCBI lineage: Eukaryota > Metazoa > Chordata > Ceratodontiformes > Protopteridae > Protopterus > Protopterus annectens. The sequence continues at coordinate 232,841,046 of NC_056749.1, forward strand.
CCCCAGCGGTAGCATTTATCTTTTGTAGAATGGCCAGACGTACACGAGTTGACCAGAGGCAGCCTCCCTTGTGTTATGGATACAGCAGCATATAGAAGAGAAGGGCATCTAAAGTTATGGTAAGATTTTACACAACAATACTTTCTAACTGGTTGGTGGCTGTAGTCTGATAGTGTTGCTCAGAAGCTTTTACTATATAAAAAAGTTTAGTTTATTTGAGGAGACAAACCCTTGATTGTACATATGTTCCCTTACTGTAAAGGAGATTTGTCTGCTCTGTCGAACTGTTGTATTAATCTTATTTTGTACTTTTACCAGACCTGTCTAGAAGCTGACAATGTGCTGCCTTCATGCACATCTCACCTGCTTGATCTGACAAATGGTAAGGCTGCAAAAGGGGAACCCCAGCTGGTGATCTTTGATGGCATGCCACAGATACTTAAGGGGATGTTCTGTACAGTAGTACATCAATAGTCTGCTTCTCCCCCCTTTTTTTTCGCTGATGCTCTGTAAAAGAGAAAGCAGAGGACCAGGTGTACCTTTCATCCTGTTGCTGCCTTCCTTGACTGATCCACAATACGAGTGGTACAATTTTTCTCAAGGGTTTATCAAAGCCCTTGTGTCACTGAAGCCCATATAATTCCTTTCCACTCTTTCCTCCTCTCACCAGAAAAGAAAGTGGATATTTATTGATTGATTAACTTTGCTGACCAGGGATGTTGCACTGTATAAAAAAATCACTCTTCAGCAGAGACCTGGGTTTGAAAAGCTCTGCAGAATACAGAGAGAATGTAGCAAGTGTACATTGAATCATTTGAGCATACAGTAATGATAAAAAAAAATTGAGTGAGCATACAATATTGTGAAAAAACATTAACAAGATACATGTGACTAGTTAACAAACAAGCATTGTATAATCCTGATACAAGCAATCCTGTGATAAGAAAAATCATTCAAAGGTAGGTAAAGATGAGTATTTAGACTAACAAAGTATAGATCCATAGTATTCTGTAATAGTAGTACAGTGGTAAAGTGAGACTTCATAGCAATGTAAAGTCAAGGAGAATACGGTACAGCGCATGTGGCTAAGTAGATATAATAGCACAGGATAAGCTAGAAGATTACTGTCCAAATAGTGACTTCAGAGGGAGATGGGTTAGAGTTGATAAGGATATTTGGGGGGGGGGTTAGCCAGGTGAGGGTCATAAGCAAACCATGAGACCTTTATGTGTTTCTTCAATAGCAGCTTGAAAGATTTTGATTGAGGAAGGAAGGAATTTCCAAACTTTACAGATGAGAAGAGTACAGTAAGCCACCTGCATTATTGTTTGACTTAATTGGAGGCAGTAAGACTTCTTCAGTAGAGTAAAGAGCCCTAGACAAGACCTAAGTGGAGAGTAGGGCTAGATAATATTTAGTATTTCAAATTTCTCACATTGAAAAATGTCTTTTGTTGTGAATATTGGCAGTTCTAACCAGTTTATCTGTTTTAGTACCATGCAGTAATGGGACCTTCTAAGGCATATCCACTGCAAATTTAACTATTTTATTGTAGAATGTTTCTAGCAGGTGGCTTACAGGTTAACAGATGTAGGAGCAGCATGTAGCAGAGTGGATAACAGAAGAGGCATAGTGTGCCTAACCTTTTCAGTCAGGTAGAGTTTAGCTTCATATAGGGTGCAACAGTTTTTGTGCATTTTGATGATGGCTTGCTTTGTGGTGGCCAAATCTTATGGCATAATCTACTTTGACACCTAAGAGTTTGGTATGGGTTTACAAGTTCATTTTAAGTGTGGTTAGAAGTAATAGGAAGAGAGGTTTGTTAGAGCATCGTTTAGGTGTGAACAGGATTTAATAATAATTGAAAGTTACGGAGCCATGCATCGACTGATTTGAAGGATTCCTGTGCATGGGTTTGAAGCTGTTATAGGTTATTGGCATTCAGCATACTGAATGATAGCTTCTTTACCCTGCAGTATGTAGGTCATTTATGAAAACACTGAATATCAAGCGACCAAGGAGACATCCTTGAGGCACCCCTATGTGCTGCACTGAGACAAATGGAAGAATACACTTTTACCATTTTAGAGCTTGAAGTCTATCACTTAGGTAGATGTTAAATTTAGGTGAAGGATGTGTTGAAGTTTTAGGGAGGAGAGTTTTTTAGAGTAGGTTTTGATGAGCCAATGTGTTGAAAGCTTTTAACAGATTAAAGAAAAGTCCTGCTACTAAGTTCCCTGCATTCCTGTTACTGTTGATGGTAGCAAAGCTGAGTAGAGCTATTGTAGATCTATGGTGCAGCTGGAAGTTGCTTCAGAGGATGAGGAGTCTTCAGATTTACATGTGGAATCGTTAGTTTATTCTTCCCAGAAACAGTTTCATACTGAATTTGAGTGCGAGGATGAGGAGATGCTTTCTCTTGACTCTTCTTTAGAAAAGCTATCCTTTGGTGCCACTGTTTTAAAAATGATGCAGCATTCCTAATTTGAAGCTAAATAGGTTTCTGACGTACAAAACTGATACTATGACCTGTTGAACACGGATGCACCAAAACCACCAGTTCTGGATGCTTTAAGAGGTTTTGTCCCGGCATCCTTGATCCCTGAGTCACAACCTCCAGAACCTAAAAAAAAAACTTAATAGGGTTTATAAAGTCTTGGATTCACAAATATTTGTACAGGAATCCTTCTGACCATACTTTGATTTCAGTTAAAGGAAAGTTTGTAAGCTTGTTCCATCTACAGATGCCTTGCCTAGTGATAGGGACAGTAGGACTGTGGTAAGTGCAGGAAGAAAGTGTACATCTCTGCAACTGTCTTTTTTGTACCATTTTTTCTTATCCTTCCTCACATGTAGAGGTACCTTCACCATGTGTTGTTCTCGGTAAGCTCTGTGCACACCATGTTTCTCTCCCGATTGTCTGCTGTATAAAAGGTAAGTACTTTGGTACTGAAGTATCATTTCTAGCCATCTACAGTGAATCTATTGTAAGACCTTACCTTTTTAAGTTCTTTGTGAATTTATATTATATATTTTTCTTCCAGCCAGACTAGCGCAAGTACCTACTGGCTCTGTTCAGCCCTCTCTTCCCTCTGGCTTCATTCCTCTGTCCTACTGTACCCCCTCAATTCCCAACCACTCCCTAGACTATGTACACTTTTATACTCCTATTTACTCCAACCCATTATACTTTCACCAGTCAAAGCTCTTTCTCGTATGCAATCAGCAAAACATCATTTCTTTCTCGTTAGCCCTACACCCCTGTATAGAAGTAGTGCACATTGCGGTGTACCACCCTCTTACATATTGGTAAGTTATGTATATTTGTGCTAACTCCTACTTCACTCAAATGTACCAAACATTTTTTACTACTCCACCATGCTGCTTCCTTCTTACCTCACCATACTCCTCCCCCTCCTCTTCCACAGAACATCCCCACCAACAGTAGCTCTCACAAAAAGTATACCACACCTGTTAGTTCCATCTCACCATGATATTTCCTTACTACCATCTTTTCTAATATTTGTCAACTTCCCACTGGCTTCTTCTAATATTCCAAACAAAAAATGTTTAATAAATGCTGTTTTAACATAAAACTAAAACTGCTGTCCATCTCAAGTAAATCTTCCATAATAAATATTCCTCCCTTCTCCTTCTTTCATCAGTGTGGTGACATTCACCCCAACCAGACCCTAAACCACAGTTTTTATTCCAAAATTCTAATTAGTCACTTTAAATATTAAAAATAAGAAACCTGGAATACACACATTTAAATGCAGTTTCTTCTACATTAAGATAGCTCTACTTAGATTTGTCAGATAATCTCCTATTTAAGCTTAGTATTTTTCCTTTCACTTCTCCAGCTGTTTATTGCCAATAATGTAATGACTTATAAGGTCATGCAGTGTTTACACAATATGAACTTTCTCATATACCTCTCAAACTTGCATAATATGTCAATGATGTTCATGTTTCACTGTTGCAGTCATCACATTTGGGTTATCCCTGCCAGGATAGCCCTCGGCTGGCCTGAATACCAGAGACTTGGTATTTCTGTGTCGGTTGCTGTTGCTTGAGGACTGACGTCAGATCATCAGTGGTATAAAGGAAGGCATCCGATGTCATGATATCAGTCTTTCTTGCTGTGGAGCCAGAAGCAGTTCGCATGAGTGCCGGTCAGCCGCTACCTGAGTGTCATTTCCGAATTGAAGTTTGAAAGCTAAGTACCCCATTGGGGATCCTTTTTTCTTGCACTAACCATTGTCAGAAACAGACAGCGATTCCCGTGCACTGGAGAGATGGGATAAAAAGGTATACCAAAAACAAAAGCCAGCAACTGTGAGCTGTGTAAATAATTTAATAAAAAACAACAAGAAATAACAGACCGGTTTCGGCTATGGAATTAACCTAGCCTTCATCAGTGTTAGTTTGCAAAAGCATCTTAAAGTTCTTATATATGTTTACAAATAATTAATCATAAGATTTCATTGGTGAGCTCATAAATATTCATGAATGTTTCTAATCATAAATATTCATTAAGACCAGGCTGGAACAGTCCACCTTATTTCGCAATCCATTTTTTCTCTTTTGCATTTAATTTAATGTGCCATCCAGATTTGTTGGATCTGTCGCCTACTGTTTTATCAATAATAGTAAAATGAAATGTTGATGTGGTGTGTTTTAAAGTGTGTTTATAAAGGGCATTGCTCATCCTTTTACATTTAACATCACTAAGGTGTTCAGAAATGCGTAATTTGAGGGGTCTAGATATCTGTTCTATGTAAAATGCATGGCAGCTACAGGAAGCCATATATATGATCCAATCTGTACTGCAGTTTGCAAAAAACTTGATATCAAACATGGTCTCACAATTACTAGAAAAGTGTTTAGTCTTCAACATGTTTGCAGTGGCTGCAGTGGCCACATGGCATATAGCCAACTAACTTGTGTCCAGAAATGGAAGTTTGGATCATATTGTGATTAATGGAATCATGTTGATGTTTGTAATGGTTGAAATAAGATCCAAGATTTTTCCCTTTTCTGAATGAGAACTTGCAGGTGTCAGATAAATGTTGTGACAAAAAATTGTCAGCTAAGAGAATGTTCCAATGTCGTCTAATGGCATCAATGACTCTGTTGGTATTCCTGCCATGTGTGGTAATAAACCATAAAGTGTTATTTTTGTGTTGTGATTTTTGTTTATATGTGAGAAGGTCCTCTCTATCTAGATTTGCAGCATAATTGCTTGTCGCGTGTACATAAGCCATGCTGTAACCTCTTTCTTGAAACCTATGAGACAAATCTTTACGAAAGAATTCAAAGGTATGTTCATGTGAAGAAATATGTCTCATCCTGGTAAATTGAGACTTGGGAATATTTTAGTGATTTGGGCTGGATGAAAGCTGGATGCATGGAGTAGGATGTTGTATTCTGGGTACTTTCTGAATACTTCAGTACGAAGAGTGTTGTCTTCATTCCTGCTGATCAACACATCCAAATATGTGATTTTGTGTGAATGATAGTTGATGGTAAATTGTAGGCCCCACTTATCATTGAGATACTCCACAAATTCCATCAAGTATTCAACATCAGACCTCCACACCATCCAGCAATCATCCAGATATCTACGCCGTATATCAACTTCCTCCAAGTAAATGTGTGTAACATCATAGATCATTTGTTCTTCTATGTATGCCATATATAGATCTGCATATATGGGAGCAAGTTATGCACCCATTGCAGTACCCCATATTTGGAGATAACATTGTTGACCATAAAAGAAAACATTTTTGGTGAGAATGTGTTCAGTCAAACAAATAAGGAAAGTGTTAAAGCCAGGTTTGTATAGCTCAGATCTTTGTAACCAATATTCAATAGCATCGAGCCCAGCCCAATGTGGTGTATTGGTATATAATGCACAAACATCTAATGTGCATAGCAACCAATGATCTTCAATTTGCATTTCATTTATAATACCCAAGAATTCTGTGCTGTCTTGAATTCTGGATCTTACCCATCTCAGTAATGGTTTTAGATGTTTAGTTAAAAATTCTGATAATGATTCGGTTAACGAATCATTACCTGCGACAATTGGTCGACCAGGGGGATTCTGATGATCTTTATGAATCTTTGGCAGAAAGTAAATGTATTGACTGTTCGGATCTGACAGTGTAAGATGATTGTTAGTGTTTTGTGTGATGATGCCAATTTCTACTGCTGAATCCAAACATACATCAATTTGATGTTTAAACATAGATGATGGATCAAGAGGCATTTTAGTGTAGTATCTGTCATCATCCAATTGTCTACAAGCCTCAGCATCATATTGTGCCCAATTCATGACAACCACAGCACCACCTTTGCGGAAGTAATTACCAAATTCTTGTTGTTGAAAAGCTCCTGTAGAGTTGACATATCAGACTTTGAGAGATTATTAGACCTGGGGTGAGTCATACTAGATGTAAAATGTAAAACTTTGTGAAAACTGTTTTGAAAAAGACACACACTGGGATGCATTGGTGGGACAAAGGTGGATTTGTGGTAGTTGAATGTATCACCATTAAACCATCAGAGATATTGTCATGAAAATACAATTTTAAATTGAGCAATCTACAAAATGCTATCGCATCTTGTGCAAATGTGTCTTCTGGAACAAAAAAAAATGGTATAAAAGAAAGACCTTTATTCAACAAAGTAGTTTGTGAGTCAGATAATGTTACATCAGAAATGTTTAATACATTTGTACTAGGACCAATATTTATTTGTTCATCAAAAGTTCCATTAGACCCTCCAAACTTTTTATTTTTTCCAATGTTTTCTGCCTCCCCTCTTGTAAGGCCTAAAGGGACCATACTGTTGGTACGTTTGGGGGTGGGAGAGTCTGGGGTCTGCTGTGTGTCCAAATCTGTACCAGAAGAAGAATCTCCCCCAGATGAGTCAATGTATGTATTCCGTTTTCTAAGAATGGACTTGGGATGTTTGCATTTGGGGGTGGTGGATGTTCTTCATCTCACATTGCTGCAGTCCTTACACTTGGGTAGTCCGCTGTCCTCGGTCGGCCCGAATATCAAAGTATTAGGCTGACGTCGGTCAAGGCGCTTAAGACTGACATCAGGACGTCAGGGTACAAATGCGCATGACCGACGTCATATCCTCAGTCTTTTTTGCCGCATGGTCCGATGCAGAAGCAGCGTTGCAAGTGCCGTTCGGCGTTCTGAAATTTTTCGAATTCGGAGTTTCAGACCGAGTCAAAGTTGGCTAAGTACCCCGTTGGGGAACATTTTAGTTTTTTCTTGCCTCAGTGGTTTACCGGATGTCAGAAAAAGTGAATAACTGTATTTCTTGTGGGAAACAGATACCGCATAGAGATTATCATACTTTGTGTATTCCTTGTTTGGGGCCTGAGCACGACGTTGTTGGGTGTCGCTTTTGTGCTAGGTTCAATAAGCGCACTATTAAGCGAAGGTTAGATTGTGCCAGGTTGGTCTTTGGGAAGCGGTGCAATTATAAGATGCCGTCGGATGCTCCGACGCCCGCTTCTTCTAAGAAGCGCAAAGACAAAGCAGCTAAACCCAGGCAAGAAGAGTCGTCCGTACCGGACGCCGGTTCTTTAGAGGCGTCAGTGGAACCGGTGGTTCCGCCGGAGGCTTCTCTGGAGTCCCAGGGGGAAACTTTGTTATTGCAGGATGTGGCCTCTCAGGAGGCAGGTCAGGCTGAAGGGGCTTCTCAGGTTACTGTACTCCCCTCCCTTCCTAAGGTGGTTAGGCCCTCTCCTTCTGTTTCTAAGGCTTCTCCCAGAGGCAGGCCAGGTTTAGCTTCTGTTGGTGTCACTCCTAGTTCTACAGGATCTGTGCCCAAGAAGCACATGCTTAAAATGGCAGAAGATTTAATTACTTTGATTAGAGGTTCTTTGCCCTCCAGATAAGAGGCCTAGGGTGGAACCAGAGTTGGGGAGTTTTGAGCAGGCTTCAGATGTTTCAGAGTCTTCGGCTGAAGACTTGCAGGAGTACTCTCCTTATTCTGATTCTGATGCAGATGATTCAACTCCTTCTGCTTCTCCTCCAGAGGATTTTTCTTTTTCAGAGACTCTTCATTCCATGAGGGAACATTTTAAGTGGGAAGGTCAGGACTTCTCTGATTCCAGGAAAAGGCTTAGGGAATTTTTGCTTTTACCCCAGCATAGGCCTTTGGCTATACCTCCTGTTCTGGATGTTGTGGAAGATGTGTTTGCAGAGGCTTCACTTAATCCTGATTCTTTGCCTCCTGCTCCTGTTAAACCGGATAGGTATTATAGGGTGCCTGAGGCTCATAAATATCTTTATAAGAGTCCTAGGGCGGACCCAGAAACTGTTAGTCAGGGACCTAAGGGTGTCAAGGTCTCTGTTGTAAAAAATCCGGTTCCTCCAGATAGAGGCCAGAGCTTTGGATAGATGGGGAAAGAAAGTCTATACTTCTTCCACCTTAGCTATGAGGGCTTTGAATTGCCAGTTTCACATGTTGAAATATCAAAACTATCTTCTTTCTCAATTGAAGTCTAAGGTAGATGCTCTGGTGGAAGGCATTGAGTGTAAACAATTACAAGATTTAGTTCATGTTTCTGAACAGGTGGGTAAGCATTCTTTACAATGTGGTTTTGATGCTGTACAGGCCTCGTCTAGGGTGGCTGCCACTGGGTCAGTTCTTCGCAGGCACGCCTGGCTGAGGGGTCAGAATTTATCTGAACATGTTAAGACAAGGATTTTGGATGCTCCTTTACAGTCTGATGTGTTGTTTGGTTCACCTGTGGAGTCAGTCTTGAAGAAAATGGAGGACAAGGCTAAGTCTATGCAGACTGTTAAAGATTTTTTGCAAGTTCAGCCTCCGAAGTTTAGTAGGAATTGGCCTGCTAAGGGGTGGACGTACCCTTCTTATGATTCCCAGTCTAGGGGTAGATCTAGACGTGGTAGGGGCAGAGCTCAGAGCTCCTTCAGACCTAGAACAGGGAGTTCTCCTGCACATTCTTCGGGTGAGGGCAGGGGCCAGTCCTTTCGTAAACAGGCCCAATGACCTACCTTTTCAGCTGCCAGATCCTTTTTGCATGGCAGCACCTTTGGGAGGAAGGTTGGCACTCTTCAAGGAAAATTGGAGTTTGATTACCCAAGACAGATGGGTATTAGATATCATACACCAAGGTTGCAGGTTTTATTTCCATACCTTGCCTCCTTTCAAAGGCATGCCGGACGTTCCTCCTCAGCAAAGACTAGAGGCTCACAAACAAATTTCTCTGCTGCCCCAATTAGGGGCCATACAACCGGTCCCTCTGCCAGAAGTGGGCCTAGGATTTTATTCTCGCCTGTTCCTAGTACCAAAGAAGGGGAACACGTGGAGACCAATTCTGGATTTATCTATCCTCAACACTTATCTGGACATTCCCAAGTTCAAAATGTTGACGTTACAACAGCTTTTACCTCTGCTGGGCAAAGATCACTGGATGGTGACTCTGGATCTCAAGGAGGCTTACCTTCATGTTCCTATCAGGCTAAGTTGCAGGAAGTATCTGCGTTTTCGAGCTGGGACTTCTCATTATCAGTTCTCTGCATTGCCCTTTGGCTTATCTACTGCGCCCAGAGTGTTCACAAAGGTTCTGGCTCCAGTGATAGCTTTCTTCAGGCTAAGAGGAATACAGATCTATCCTTATTTGGACGATTGCCTGATTCTGGCCCAAGGAAAGGATGAACTTCTTCATCATTTACAATATGTGATAGCAGTGCTAAGATGCCTGGGGTATTCTGTGAACGAAATAAAGTCCAGTCTAGTACCCTCTCAGGACATGTGCTTTCTGGGTGTGAGACTGAATACAGCATCCCAGATGGCCATTTTGACCCCGGACAAACAAAAGAATCTTTCTCTTTACTTCCATCAATTGTCTCATCAGTCCAGGCTGACTGCAAGGACAGTCCTTCAAGCCTTGGGGTTCATGGCATCTTGTATTCTGGTGCTTCCCAATGCCAAACTGCATATGAGGAAGCTGCAATGGTATCTCAAAATGTATGGACACAGCACTGCCAAGATATGGACACTGTCATTCAGATAATACCTTGCATTCAAAAGGAATTTTTGTGGTGGGCTCAGGAATGTCACCTAAACAAGGGACTCTCTGTGACCCGCCAGAGGCGAGTCAGATTCTAACGACAGATGCCTCAGACAAAGCTTGGGGAGCTCATCTAAATGGAAAGTGGGTACAAGACACGTGGCCTGCCAGACTTCAACATCTACATATCAACTTGAAGGAGATGTTAGCAGTCCAATTTGCATTGATAGCTTTCAAGGATTTACTTCTTCCTGGGCAGGTGTTGGTTCTAACAGACAACACAACTGTCATGTGGTACATCAACAAGCAAGGGGGAACACATTCTTATCCTCTATGCAGACAAGCAATGATTTTGTGGGAGACTGCTCTCAGTTTACAGCTAAATCTTCAGGCAAGGTTTCTGCCGAGCACAGAACTCCTTAGCAGATGTGTTGAGCAGACAAATTATGGATCCCCACGAGTGGAAATTGGATCCTCATGTATTTCAGAAATTGACAGTGTTATGGGGAACTCCAGACATGGATCTGTTTGCTTCTCCACTAAACTACCAGCTGCCAAAGTTTTGCACAAAAGGTTTCATCCCACAGCTTGGAAAGTGGATGCTCTCTCATTCAATTGGAGCAATCTTCATGTGTATGCCTTTCCACCTCTGCCTCTCCTCCCAAAGGTACTCCTGAAGGTCAGACAGGACAAGCCAAAGATGATTTTAATAGCTCCAGATTGGCCTCGACAGCACTGGTACCCATTACTGAGAAGTCTGGTACGGGAGCCTCCATGGCCTTTGCCTTCGATTCCACACCTGCTGTCTCAGGAGAACAGTCATTTACTCAATGTAAAACTTCACTCTCTTCACCTAACAGCCTGGCATATTCTGTTTTAAACCCTGGAGGGTCTCAGCTTCCACAGCAAGTTTTGAATGTTATTTTGGAGGCCAGACGGCCTAGTACAAGGAAAGTGTACGCAGATAAATGGAAGAGATTTTTATTTTGGAGTACAGCAAAGGAATTTGCTGTTTCTAAGCCTAATTTAAGTGTGGCTCTTCAGTATCTTGCTGAGTTACTGGACAAAGGTTTGTCCTTCTCTTCTATTAAGGTTCATGCTGCAGCAATTTCTGCTCACTATGACTGTGACCCACCATTGTTTTCTCATCCTTTGTTTAAGCAATTCCTTAGAGGGGCAAAGAATATAAGACCCCCACGGAGAGCTCCTACTCCTGCTTGGGATCTCAATTTTGTGTTGGAGAAACTCACTCTACAACCTTTTGAGCCTGCAGCTACTGCTGAGTTGAAATATTTATCATGGAAGACTGCTTTTTTGTTGGCCATTACCTCTGCGAGAAGGGTTTCTGAGTTACAGGCCCTTATGGCAGTTGAGCCTTTCTTAATTTTCCATAAGGATAGGGTGTCTTTGCGTACTAATCCTTCCTTTATGCCTAAAGTGGTTTCTAGTGTGGCTTTAAACCAAACTATTCATTTGCCTACTTTTTATGCAAACCCCCAAAATAAAGAGGAAAAGATTTTGCACACTTTGGATATACACAGGCAGTTGCGATATTATTTGAGCAGAACTAAAGGGTTCAGGCAGTCTCAGCAGTTATTTGTTTCATTTGCTTTGGGTTCTCAGGGCAAGCCTGTGTCAAAACAAACTATTTCTAAGTGGATTGGGTTTTGTATTGCTTTCTGTTACTCCCATCATGGTAAGGAGATTCCAGCTGGGATTAGGCCCCATTCCACTAGGGCTACTGCCACTTCTACAGCTTTTTTAAGGGGGGTGGCAACTAAAGATATTTTAGAGGCAGCTACTTGGAGTTCAGTGCATACTTTCTCTAAGCATTACCACCTTCCACTTTACTCTAAATCTAGGGCTGGTTTTGCCACTGCAATTTTACAGGGCATTTTGGCAGCTCCTACTGCTTTATAGTTTTGCCATCCTCCCTTTCCTCTGCTTTGGGATTCTACCCAAGTGTAAGGACTGCAGCAATGTGAGATGAAGAACATAGTACAGTTTTGTACCTACCATAAATGTAGATGTTCGAAGATCCACATTGCTGCAGTCCAATTTACCCTCCCTCCTTCCCCTCTGTAGTTAGAGGCGGTTGTGTGGTTTGGGTTGTACATATTGTGAATATTGTATATATTGTACATAGGGTTAGTACTAGGGTGGTTGGTTGTTTTTTGCTGTCTTTTGGTTTTGACCTTTCTTTTTAGGGTCTTCTGACATCTGGGGCAAGAAAAGGCTGAGGATATGACGTCGGTCATGCGCATTTGTACCCTGACGTCCTGATGTCAGTCTTAAGCGCCTTGACCGACGTCAGCCTAATACTTTGATATTCGGGCCGACCGAGGACAGCGGACTACCCAAGTGTAAGGACTGCAGCAATGTGGATCTTCGAACATCTACATTTATGGTAGGTACAAAACTGTACTTTTTGTTATAGCCTCCTTCAAACCTGACATTTCTGGTATGTTGAAAAGGATGGCCTTTGTCATAGTCAGTTTGATCCCTTTGAAATGTTTTGAGTTTCCTATCTTTAAGCTGTTGTTCAAAGGTTAATAAATCTGAACTGAGTTTGGACAATTGGGTAGAATAAAATGGTTGATTCATGTACTGATTGCTTTCATTACATAGTTTACTAACATTGGTAATTTCCCTATCAATGATCCGCTCATAGTATTTGGATAATGTTTCCACAAATCTTATGGAACAATTTTGTTGTATTGTCGACCATACACTGGTTAATTGCTAATCCAATTCATTGACTAATGGCTGAATTTTGACTCTAAGCTCTCTAGGGGTTATCCCTTTGGCCATATATGTTTTAAATAATTTAAGGTACCATACATTAGATCGTAGTGTTTTCATGTTTCTGTTCAATTGTTGAAATAACCTATCACAATGGGTTTGTGGGTTTTCAATAGTATTCATACTGTTGTCATTAGGCCGTTCACCTATCCCAAAAATACCCAAATCTTTGTCAGAAGAAAGCCTGGCCAATATCTGATTCATATCCATTATATTAAATTGGTAATAGATGAAGAAAAAGGGGATGGGATATAAAAAATGTTTGAATATGGAAAATTTTTAGTGAGAGAACAGGATCAACTGCAGCTAAAGAGCAATATAAGGTGTAAAACCTTAAATTAAATAAAGAATGGTATTACCCAAAATCCACAGACTAATTACATATGTATACAAGCTAAAAACCGACTTGAGTTGTAAGAAATGAATGTAAAAAAGGTAAATGCAGTAACACATCCTGATAATCGAACAGATTCCACCTAGGAACTGGGCAAAAGTGGCCGCTGTAACAAACATTATTAAATCAGTCACAAATTTGTCAAAACAAAAGTTTTGATCAATGTGAAATCCTAGTGTCTCAGTGCCTAAGTAGGCCCTAACACAAGTTCACATAGATAAACTTTGTCATCTGGCCTTAACTGTAATATTTAAATATGCACTGAGATCATTCAAATGGGTAAAAAGAACCATGCCACGTCCAGATCCACTTTGGACCAAGTACAAAATCCTGGACAATAATGGTCTCTGCGTATAAATTAAATCCCAACTACTATTAACAAATAGCAATGGGCTTGTGAAAAATATATAAAGCCAAAATTTGGCCTGATAAACATGTGGAAATATGTGTTAAATAATTATAAATATATATAAAAATGGTATCCAGAAACTACAGTGGAGTCCATGAAAAGCCCAATGTGTCTGGATTAAAATAGGGTCTTGTTATATTAGACTATATCCTACCAAAGGCAAGGTAAAAAGGGAAAAGTTGAAGAAAAAGGGGAGGGGGGAGTAAAAAAATGTATTGTATGTCCCTCTGTTGGTGAAGCCAACTGATGAAAGTCCACCTAATGCAATGTATTTAGTACAAAAAGTGGTACTGTATTGGATTTTTATACTGTGTGAAAGAGTCCTGATATAAATTCAAAAAGCTAAGATGTGATGTTCATTTAGTAGTCTCAATACACACTGGACCAGATTCCAAAAATTATACAAGTTAAACAATCTTGAGCTGTTAACAATATTAGTTGTTAAATACACATTGCAATACATTAATTCCCAATATAACCCTTATAAAAATCCCAACCATGTGGCTAAATGAATATCCTAAGTATTACTATTAATAGAAAATTATTATTATTGAGCAAAAAATCCAGTGAATATTATCATTGAAGAGAATATCCAAGAATTGCCTGACTGTTGCAGGCCCAATGGGAAATGGCGCCTAAATATATCTTGAATGATAAAGCAAAACAATGCTGCGCAGTTGTAAAAACAACCTTTGTCATAAATGATTATCAGATGTCCAATAGTCCGGATGAATGTGTTACAGTTGTATCAACAAAAACACACTTTGACATAGTCATCGTTGTCCAATCTAATTTGCAGAAACAATCATTGCCCCTTTATGTTCTTTAATTTACGAAAAATTGGGAATTAATGTATTGCAATGTGTATTTAACAACTAATATTGTTAACAGCTCAAGATTGTTTAACTTGTGTATAATTTTTGGAATCTGGTCCGGTGTGTATTGAGACTCCTAAATAAATATCACATCTCAGCTTATTGAATTTATATCAGGACTCTTTCACACAGTATAAAAATCCAATACAGTACCACTTTTTGTACTAAATACATTGCATTAGGCTGACTTTCATCAGTTGGCTTCACCAACAGAGAGGCATATAATACATTTTTTACCCCCCTCCCCTTTTTCTTCAACTTTTCCCTTTTTACCCTGCCTTTGGTAGGATATAGTCCAATATAAAAATACCTATTTTAATCCAGACAAATTGGGCTTTTCACAGACTCAACTGTAGTTTCTGGATACCATTTTTATATATATTTATAATTATTTACCACATGTTTGCACATGTTTATCAGGCCAAATTTTGGCTTTATATATTTTTCACAAGCCCATTACTATTTATTAATAGCAGTTGGGATTTAATTTATACGCAGTGACCATTATTGTCCAGGATTTTGTATTTAGTCCAAAGTGGATCTGGACATTTCATGGTTCTTTTCACCCATTTGAATGGTCTCAGTGCATATTTAAATATTACAGTTAAGGCCAGATGACAAAGTTCATCTATGTGAACTTGTGTTGGGGCCTATCTAGGCACTGAGACACTAGGATTTCACATTGATTAAAACTTTTGTTTTGACAAATTTGTGATTGATTTAATAATTTGTTTGTTACAGCGGCTACTATTGCCCAGTTCCTAGGTGGAATCTGTTCGATTATCAGGACGTGGTACTGCATTTACATTTTTTTACATTCATTTCTTACAACTCAAGTCTGTTTTTGGCTTTTATACATGTGTAATTAGTCTTTGGATTTTGGGTAATACCATTCTTTATTTAATTTAAGGTTTTACACCTTATATTGCTCTTTAGCTACAGTTGAGCCTGTTCTCTCACTAAAAATTTTCCATATTCAAACATGTTTTATATCCCATCCCCCTTTTTTTCAATCTATTACCAATTTAATAAAATGGATTTGAATCTGATCTTGGCCAGGCTTTCTTCTGATAAAGAAGATTTGGGTATTTTTGGGATAGGTGAATGGCCTAATGACAACAGTACGAATACTGTTGAAAACCCACAAACCCATTGTGATAGGTTATTTCAACAATTAAACAGAAACATGAAAACACTAAGATCTAATGTATGGCAAGCTTAAATTATTTAAAGCGTATATGGCCAAAGGGATAACCCCTAGAGGGCTTAAAGTCAAAATTCAGCCATTCGTCACTGAATTAGATGAGCAATTAACCAGTGAATGGTCGACAATACAACAAAATTGTTCCATGAGATTTGTGGAAACATTATCCAGATACTATGAGTGGATCATTGATAGGGAAATTACCAATGTTAGTAAACTGTGATGAAAGCAATCAATACATGGATCAACCATTTTATTCTACCCAATTGTCCAAACTCAGTTCAGATTTATTAACCTTTGAACAACAGCTTAAAGTTAGGAAACTCAAAAAAAGGATCAAACTGACTATGACAAAGGCCATCCTTTTCAACATACCAGACATGTCAGGTTTGAAGGAGGCTATAACAAAACCAATACCACCCCCAAACGCAAACGTCCCAAGTCCATTCTTAGAAAACGGAATACATATATTGACTCATCTGGGGGGAGATTCTTCTGGTATAGATTTGGACACACAGCAGACCCCAGACTCTCCCACCCCCAAACGTAACAACAGTACGGTCCCTTTACGCCTTAGAAGAGGGGAGACAGAAAAAATCAGAAAAATAAAAAGTTTGGAGGGTCTAATGGAACTTTTGACGAACAAGTAAATATTGGTCCTAGTACAAATGTATTCAACATTTCTGATGTAACATTATCTGACTCACAAACTACTTTGTTGAATAAAGGCCTTTCTTTTATTTCAGGTTTTTTTGTTCCAGAAGACACATCTGCACAAGATGTGATAGCATTTTGTCGATTGCTCAATTTAAAATTGTATTTTCATGACAATATCTCTGATGGTTTAACTGTGTTGATACAATCAAATAACACAAATCCACCTTTGTCCCACCAATGCATCCCAGTGTGAGTCTTTTTCAAAACTGTGTTCTCAAAGATTTACATTTTACATCTAGTATGACTCACCCCAAGTCTAATAATCTCTCAAAGTCTGATATGTCAACTCTACAGGAACTTTCCAAAAACAAGAATTTGTTGATTTTTTCCGCAGACAAAGATGGTGCTGTGGTTGTCATGAATTGGGCACAGTATGATGCTGAGGCTCGGAGACAATTGAATGATGCCAGATACTACACTAAAATGCCTCTTGATCCATCATCTATGTTTAAACATCAAATTGATGTATTTTTGGATTCAGCAGTAGAAAATGGCATCATCACACAACACTAAAAATCATCTTACATTGTCAGATCTTAACAGCCAATACATTTACTTTCTGCCAAAGATTCATAAAGACCCTCAGAATCCCCCTGGTCGACCAGCTGTGGCAGGCAATGGTTCTTTAACCGAACCATTATCAGAATTTTTAACTAAACATCTAAAACCATTATTGAGATGGGTAAGATCCAGAATTCAAGACACCATAGAATTCTTAGAGATTATAAATGAAATGCAAATTGAGGATCATTGGTTGCTATGCGCATTAGATGTTTGTGCATTAGATACCAATATACCACATTGGGCTGGGCTTGATGCCGTTGAATACTGGTTACAAAAATCTGAGCTATACAAACCTGGCTTTAACACTTTCCTTATATGTTTGACTGAACATGTTCTCACCAAAAATGTTTTCTTCTATGGTCAGCAATGTTATCTCCAAATACAGGGTACTGCAATGGGTGCATCATTTGCTCTCATATATGCAGATCTATATATGGCATACATAGAAGAACAAATTATCTATGATGCAACACACATTTACTTGGGGGAAATTGATATATGGCGTAGATATCTGGATGATTGCTGGATGGTGTGGAGGTCTGATGTTGAATACTTTATGGAATTTGTGGAGTATCTCAGTGATAAGTGGGGCCTACAATTTACCATCAACTATCATTCACACAAAATCACATATTTGGATGTGTTGATCAGCAGGAATGATGACAGCACTCTTTGTACTGAAGTATTCAGAAAGTACCCAGAATACAAAACCCTACTCCACACATCCAGCTTTCATCCAGCCCATATCACTAAAAATATTCCCAAGTCTCAATTTACCAACATGAGACGTATTTGTTCATACGAACATACCTTTGAATTCCTTCGCAATTATTTGTCTCGTAGGTTTCAAGAAAGAGGTTACAGCATGGTTTATGTACACGTGGCAAGCAATTATGCTGCAAATCTAGATAGAGGATCTTCTCACATATAAACAAAAATCACAACACAAATAGCACTTTACGGTTTATTACCATATATGGCAGGAATACCAACAGAGTTATTGATGCCATCAGATGACATGGAACATTCTCTTGGCTGACAATTTTTTGTGTCAACATTTATCTGACACCTGCAAGTTCTCATTCAGAAAAGGGAAAAAATCTTGGATCTTATTTCAGTCATTACAAACATCAACATGATTCCATTAATCACAATATGATCCAAACTTCCATTTCTGGAGACAAGTTAGTTGGCTGTATGCCATGTGGCCACTGCAGCCATTGCAAATGTGTTGAAGACTAAACAATTTTCTAGTAATTGTGGGACCATATTTGATATCAAGTTTTTTGCAAACTGTAGTACAGATTGGATCATATATATGGCTTCCTGTAGCTGCCATGCATTTTACATAGGACAGACATCTAGACCCCTCAGATTACGCATTTCTGAACACCTTAGTGATAAATGTAAAAGGATGAGCATTGCCCTTTATATAAACACACTTTAAAACACACCACAGCTACATTTCATTTTACTATTATTGATAAAATAGTAGGTGACTGATCCAACAAATCTGGATGGCACAGTAAATTAAATACAAAAGAAAACAAAAATGGATTGTGAACTTAGGTGGACTGTTCCAGCCTGGTCTTAATGAATATTTATGATTAGATGCATCCATGAATATTCATGAGCTCACCAATGAAATCTTATGATTAATTATTTGTAAATGTATGTAAGAACTTCAAGATGCTTTTGCAAGCTAACACTGATGAAGGCTAGGTTAATTCCATAGCCGAAACTGGTCTGTTATTTCTTGTTTTTTATTAAATTATATACACAGCTCACAGTTGCTGGCTTTTGTTTTTGGTCTACAGTGTTGTATTGAGCCGTGCAATCACTTTCATGCAGGGGAATTCTTTTTGCGTAAAAAAAGTATACACGTCGGCTACTCTTGCTATCAGGGCACTAAATTGTTAGTTCCATATGCTTAAGTATCAGCAGCATACCTTGGAACTCCTTAAGCAAAATATTTCCTCCTTTACTGCATGGACAGAATCTAAAGATTTACAGGATTTAAAGCATTCTGCTGGTCAAGTAACTAAACACACTTTGCACTGTGGTTTTGATGCCCTACAAGCTTCTTGCAGGGCAGCAGTCACCGGATCTGTAATTAGAAGACATGCATGGCTTAAGGAACAACCCCTGCCAGACCATGTGAAATCAAAATTGTTGTATGCATCCTTGCACAAATAACTCATTTGGCACTAAAGCAGAAGAGGTCTTAAAAAAAAGATGGAAGAAAAAGCAAAATCTATGCAGACTGTTAAAGATTTCTTACAGGTCCAGCCCCCTAGGTTCTGCAGGCATTTTCCTCCAAGCACTGGTCCTTTCCTGCTCTGTGTAGACAGGGCCAGCCTAGGCCCCATGGAAACTGACACCTCCCAGGCAGCAGCCCAAGGGGTTGCAGAGATCTAAGCAGTGGACTACCTCCACTTCAAAACCAGGGAGTTCTAAGCCACCCCTTTATGGTAAGAACTCACAATGACTTGCCCCTTCCCAACCTCTGCTCTGCCCACCTTCACATACTCCTAGGAGGAAAACTCTCCTTTCACTCAAGCACCTGGGCCACCATTACCAAAGACCAATGGGTTCTGAACATTGTGTCTCAGGGGTACAAATTCTCCTTCCAACCCCAAAAGGGTTCCCAGATCTACCACCAGATCAGTGGGCAGAGGCTCAAAAGCAAATCCATTCCCTGCTCTCCTTGGGGGGGCATAGAGCATGTTCCTGCAAAGCAGATGGGCCAAGGCTTCTACTCCAGACTTTTTCTGGTGCCCAGAAAAGAGGGCACCTAGCGCCCCATCCTCTATCCATTCTTACCACCTTTGTGGTGATCCCAAAATTCAAAATGCTCATCCTCCAGCAGCTGGTACCTATGCTCTCCAGGGATGCCTTGATAGCCACCCCGGACCTAAAAGAGGCCTACCTCCACATTCCTATCAGGGAGTCCTGCAGAAAATATCTCCACTTCAGGGCAGGATCTCAACACTTTCAGTTCTCTGCGCTTCCCTTTGGCTTATCTACTGCTCCCAGAGTTTTCACAAAATGCCTGGCTCTGGCCATTGCCTTTTGCCAACAAAGAAATTCAAATTTACACCTACTTAGACAACTGCTTTATTCAGGCAGACAGTCAGGAAAAGCTGCTCAAAGATCTGGTCTTTGTAAAGGACCTGCTAACCTCCCTAGGGTACACAGTCAATGAAAAGAAATCCAAGCAGGTACCCACCAAAAGGATAATCTTCCTGGGAGCAAGTCTGGACACAGCATCCCGAGACGGCATGCCTTAAACCAGAGAAACAAGTTTTCCTATCAGCTTACTTCTGTCAACTGGCCACCAGATCCCAGCTTTCTGCAAGGAAATTTCTGCAAGCCCTGGCATCTTGCATAGTTCTTATTCCATATGCCAGACTGCATATGAGGGAACTTCAGTGATACAGAAAGAGCCTTTTGTGTCAACACTGTCAAGATCTGGAAACTCTTCTGCCTATTATTCCTTGTCTGAGGAAGAAATTTCTTTGGTGGGCAAAAACCTCCTACAACAAGGGACTGCCCTTCTCCCCACACCCTGCCGCCCAGACCCTTACCACAGACGCATCAGACTGTGCTTGGGGTGCACACCTGGATAGCAGGTGCATACAGGGCCAATGTAACCCCCAGCAACTCCCCCTGCACATCATTCAAAAAGAGATGATGGCTGTGCAGCAGGCCTTTATTTATTTATTTATTTTTTATTTTACATTTGTTGACCAGGCTAGTCTAGCTGGATATATGTCTATTTTCAGTAGAGGCCTGGGGAGAAAAGCTCCACAGCAGATAGATACAGCTTAATATACATGTGTAAATATAGACATAAAGGGATATTAAAAAAATACATTTAGTTATACATGGTATGAAAAGTCATACGAGTCTAGCTTATTTACATTACATAAAAAAGAGAACCATAAGAGAATGACTTACACATTAGGTATATAGAATAGAAAGAAGAAGACAAAAGGACATTTTTGACAACAGTGTTTAAATGTAGAAAAAAGGTTAGTTATGATATAAGTAGATTCAGCCAACGTTAGTACATGGACACAGCCATTGCGAGTCAAGGAAGATTTTTAGATGCTTTTTGAAAAGAGGGGTAGATGAAAGGGATGTGAGATTACTAGGAAGTTTATTCCAATGGATTCCAATAGTGTTAGTAAATAGAGAATCACCTGATTTGTTATTGGATTTTAGAGTAGCGGCTAGTAATTTATTGGCTGAGCGAAGGCCTTGATAGCTTTCAATCCCCTTCTCTCTCCAGGGGTACTCCTGATGAAAACAGACAACACCCCTGTGATGTGATACATCAACAAGCAGGGAGGGACTCGCCCGCTGTGCAAGCTGGTCATGACCCTTTGGTTCACAGCCTCTTCCATGCAAATACACCTGTTAGCACAATACCTGCCAGGCTGTCTCAACTTCCTGGTAGACCAGTTAAGCAGAAAGCTCCTGGAGCCCCACGAGTGGCAGCTCAACAGAACCATCTTCTTCCTAGTAACTCAGAAATGAGAAACCCTGGAGGTCGACCTCTTTGCCTCCCACACCAGCCATCAGCTCAGCAACTTCTCCACCAGGGAGCAAAACTGCATGGCTTGGAAAGTGGATGCCCTGTCCTTCCCCTGGGTAAACCTCTCGGTCTATGCCTTTTCTTCCTCTCATTCCCAGGGTACTGCTCAAAATAAGGGAGGAAAAAACAAGAACCATTCTCATAGCTCCAGACTGGCCCAGACAGCACTGGAACCCCTTGCTGTGCAGCCTGTCCCTGCTGCCTCTATGGAATCTTCCTCAGATTCCAAACCTCCTAACCCAGAGGGAAGGGGAATTCATGCACCCCCAATTGCAGACACTCAGTTTGGCAGATTGGTCAGGGGTTAGGGTATAAGCCAATCTGCCATCCTCATTAAACCGGTTCTGGATGTTATCCAAGAGGCCAGACACCCTAGCACCAGAAAGTCTTATGCAGATAAATGGAAAAGGTTCTGCACCTGGATCTAGGCTAAGGGGGCCAATACGTCACAGCCTTCCATCCCTTGCATCCTGGATTACTTGGCTGACCTACTACTCAGTGGTCTCTATTTCTCCTCTGTAAAAATTCACGTCTCTGCTATTTCTGCTCATTTTCCCACTGAGCAGCCTCTTTTTTTCACACCCTCTGATTAAACAGTTCCTCAGAGGGCCCCCCCCCCCAGAAGGGCACCAACAACAGCTTGGGACCATAACTTCATCTTGGAAAAGCTCACCCTGCCCCCTTTCAAACCAGCTTCTGGAGAGCCAAAATTTCTCTCCTGGAAGAAGCCTTCCTCCTGGCCATCACATCAGCCAGAAGAGTCTCTATGCTGCAAGCACTCATGGTTGTGGAACCCTTCATCATCTTACATGCAGACAGGGTATCCCGCAGAACTAATCCACCCTTAATTCCCAAGGTGGTGTCCAGTCTGGCTCTCACCCAATCCATCCATTTAGCCACCTTCTTTCCTAACCCCCCAAAACAAGGGGGGAAGGATTCTGCACACTCTAGATGTGCACAGGCAGCTCAGATACTAACTGGACAGGACTAAAGCCTTCAGAAAGTCTGATAAATGCTCGTTAGCTTTGCTTCAGGGGCAGAAGGCAAAGCTATCTCCAAGCAAACCATTTCCAAATGGATAGCGCACTGCATCCATTTCTGCTACAAACAGCATGGCAAGCCTCCCCCCAAGGGTGGTCAGGACGCACTCCACCAGAGCAGCCTCCACCTCTGCAGCTTTCCTCTGAGGAGTCCCCACCAGGGACATCCTGGAGGCTCCCACCCGGACATCTGTTCATACTTTTACCAACCATTGCCACCTGCTTCTCTTCTCCAAATCTAGGGCAGGGTTTGCCTCTGCAATCTTGCAGGGCATGTTAGCCAGCCCCTAGCTTTCTGGACTGCCTCCACCCATTTATTCAGCTTTGGGAATCTACCCAAATGTGATGACTCAGCAGTGAAACATGAAGAACATAGTACAGTTGTGTACATTTACCATACATGTAGATGTTCGAATGTATTCACTGTTGCAGTTCTGGTTTCCCTCCCTCTATCCCCCTTTCTCTTTTTCTTCCTTTTTTTCCCTCCTTGTTCTCCTTTCTTTACAAGGGGACATATTGGTATTTAATTTCCACTGGTGGGGTTCTACCACCAGAGCCTGGGCTCCTGACAGGTTAGGGCAAGAAAAACTGATGTAATGGCTTTGGATGCCTTCCATTATACCACTGACGACTTGACGTCGGTCCTCAAGTGACAGCAACTGACTCAGAAATACTAAGTCTCTGGTATTCAGGCAGGCCGAAGGCTACCCTGATAGGGATAACCCAAATGTGATGACTGCAACAGTGAATGCACTTGAACATCTACATTTATGGTAAGTGTACACAACCGTACTGTCTTCATACTGATCCTAGATGCAGTAACAGCAGTTGATAAAAAAAAAAATCCAGTGAAAATATCTGCATCTTTATTAAAAAATCTCACCTTCACTATTTTATGTAGTAAAAACCAAATAATCAATATAATGTGAATAATGTGTGAACATAGAAAAAAAGCAAACATTGGATACTGATTATTTGTCTGAAACTAAAGAATAGCTTAATACATTTTTGTAGACTTACATGCTAGTACTAGTTTTAGAATTTATAGTGGAAGATATTGAAGTGACAACCCAACCCCATTTGTAAAAATCGAAAAGGGGTCGTGGATGGATGGCTGGATATGGGAACTAATATATTTTTTAGATGTTACGGGTGATTTAGGTTTAAATAAGAGGAAGTTCAGCAATACAGTTAGAAAAACAATTATGTACATTATACTAGTCAACATTGTTATTAAAGTTAATAATGATAGAGGACAGTATGTTGGTTTAAGTATGTTATGAGATTTTAATAAAGAGCCAGATATTCTCATTGGATTTTTTTTATAGAGAGAGGATATCCTCCTGAAAAGTTAGAGGCACTGAAAAATGTTAGTGACCATAGATTAGGAAAATTTGCTCCAATTTTAAAACAAGGTTTTGCTTTTAAGGTTAAGAATGAAGAGGGTGGCATTTTTAAAAGTGTTTGTTGTCCCTATTTGTCAGTCCTGAAGTCAGTAAAAGAAAACTGGAAAATTATTAGTGGAAATCAAGATTTAGTTCATGCTATTGGTGAGGCGCTTAAGTTTACAACAAAGAAAAGAATTAAACTTCATGGTTATTGCAACATCCAGTGAAAAAAGTTAAATTAGTCAGCGACTTTCCCATGTAGTGGCTGTAAGGCTTTGTAGATATATTGATGCTAGTAATTATTTGAAATGTAGACACACTAATATTGATTTTTTTAATTAATTTTTTTTATACTTGTGTAAGTATTGGTGGGTATTATATTTTGCTAGTTGATGTAGCTACACAGAATATTACGTAGGTAAAACTCGAAAATTATCAATGTATTTATGAGCATAATTTAGCTATTAAAAAGAAAGATGAGAATAATGCATTGCCTAAGCATTCTTTGAAGTGTATAGATTTTAGGAAGTTAATGGTTGTGGCTTGTAGGTAGTGTCTAGCAAATCTGAAGAAGTGTTAAATTTAAGTTGGAAAATAAGGAACTGAGGTGGCAAGTTTGAGCCGACAAGTTCCTGGGTTTAGGCTCATTAAGAAGCTAAGATCCCTTATAAGATCCTCCAAATCTAGCTGCAAAAACAAAATTGCCACCCATTCTAAGGACAACCACAAAGTATTCTATAGCTATGTCAAGAATGTCAATGGCAGCACCCAGATCTGCTCCGAGGTACAGCACAATGGCATGAAAATTACAGAACCAACTGATGCCAACATCCTGGCAGATGGGTTCAGTGCTAACATTACCCCCCCCTCACCCCCTAAATGGCCCATATCTATACAGGAAGAAGGCAGAGTCCCTGTAATCACATCTATGCAGGTAAACGCTGCACTTTCTAAAACCAAAAACACAGCATCTATGGGACTGGACAACATCCCAGGCTGCGTTTTACACAAACTTCAAAGCAAACTGGCTCCCCACCTAAGCACCATGTCCAATCATAGTCTCATGTCAGGCTTTGTGCCCATTGAATAGCGCATGGCAACAGTTATTCCACTCCACAAAGGGGGAGCCACCACTGATCCTGGGAACCATCTCCCTATTAGCCTGACTAGCCTGGTCTGCAAGGCCATGGAACATATCATCATGGAACTCATAAACAAAAAACATTGGTAGCCTCCACACTCTAGACTCCACCCAGTTCGGGTTTGTGAAAGGCAGATCATGCCTTCTGAATGTGATCGACTTTTTTGAGGCAGTCACTAAAGCCGTACACGAGGGTAAGGTGGTTTACACAGCCTATCATGACCTCGCCAAGCCTTTTGACACCATCCCCCATTCTGGAATTATAGCTAAACTCACTAAACTAGGTATAAATCCCATCGGCACAAGATGGGTTGCCAACTGGCTCACTGAGAGAACCCACACTGTAAAAGTTGCAGACTCCAAGTCTGACTTCAAACCAGTGACAAGTGGAGTACCACAGGGTTCAGTCCTGGGACCTCTCCTGTTTGGTATCTACTTCTCTGAAGTACAGGCCAACACAGAAGGCCTCTGGCTAACTAAGTTCACAGATGACTGCAAACTAGGAGCCATAATAGTCCCCAAGTGATGTGGACATCCTACAGAAGGGCCTCACTGAGACAGATGCCTGGTGTCAGAGGCATGGCCTTAAAGCTCATTGCCAAAAAGTGCATCATCCCCTTTGGTAAAAACTCTGTACCCATGAACTACCACATAAACGTCAGTCTACTTAACACTGAATGTGTGATAAGAGACCTTGGGACCCAGGTGGACAGTAGTCTCTCCTTTGATGATCACATTGCCACAGTAGTTAGGAAATCCTTCTATGTGGCACACACCATCACAAAAGGGTTCTCATCCAGAAAAAAGAGGTCCTTGTTTCTCTCAACTTGGCACTCATTAGACCCATTATAGAGTACAATGCCCCTTTTGGAATGTACCTCACAAGACATGTGCAACAGCTGGAAAAGGCCACAGAAGTACCTCACAAAGAGGATTACTGGCCTCAAAGAAATGTCCTACACTGACCGTCTCAAAAAGCTCCAGCTTTACTCTGTAGCATATCGCCTACTCCGATGAGATCTCTGCCTAACATATAAAGCTATTTTAAACCCAGAGCTGTTGGACATGCTACACCTAAAGAAATCCCAGTCACCGAGCTACATACTCTAGGGACCTAAACCTTGTCACCACAATAAACAGGACATGCTGGAGGGATAGATTCCTGTCCCAGAGACTTCCTGTACTCTGGAACAAGCTACCCATCTATGTCGAGCAAAGTTCCTCATTAGCACTCTTAAGAAAAATGTTGATGAGTGAATGGGAAATAGGAAATACACCCGGGGATCACTTTTGTGGCTCTGTTCGACAGGGGCCCAGGAAATTAACTTTCTTGGGTGACATAATCCAGGGAACCTTGCTGGCTAGGCTTACTTAGGCCCTTGGGGCCGATAGCCTAGTACCTACCTATGAAATGATGATCTTAACATTGAATGTTAAGTGCAAAATGATAGTGTTAAAAAATTTAGAAAACCCTTAAACCGCCACACTATATATATTATTTAAGGTTTATAGATAATATGAAGTTTTATAAAGGGGACAAGCATTTAAATGTTTAAGTTATTCTGATTAAGTTCTTAAAGTAATGAAGAATGAAAAAGCTCACTTTCACATGCAGGTTGTCCTTATTAGTCGTCCTCAAGTGCTTTTGCACTAAGTGTGCAGTTTTAATTCCAGTGTGTTTGATTTTAGGATTGTTTTGTTTAGTTAGAACTAGTTCCTCATCTCCAGGTGGGAAACTGTTTTATTCAAGGATGTTTTTAGTACCAGAGAAAGAAAATGCCTGGATGCAGGTTCTGGATCTAGCTTTCCTAAACCTGTTTATGATGGTGCCCTGCTCAAGTTCGCAGTGCTGTCATTTCACAGCATACTACTACCTCTTCATCCTTATTCAAGCTTCCTAGTAACTCTAGACTTAGATGCTTATCACATCCCCTGTTCATACAGACTTCAGGAGTTTCTTAACATTTTGTGCATCTGGATCACATTATCAGTTCTCCGCCTTGCACTTTGAACTATCCACTGCCCCAAGAGTATTCACAAAGTGTCAAGCTCCAGTTATAGCTCATTTTAAGCTGCAGAGTATCCACATTTTTTCCATATTTAGAAGAGTTGCTCATCTTCGAGAATTTTTCAATTTGTCAGGAATCTATCATTTGAGTGAGATAACTGTAACACAAGCTGGAATTCCAAGAGAACAGTCAAATTTCTCTTGACTCCTTCACACAGGACTGTGTTTCTGGAGTGTCAGCTACATACCTCAATTTCAAGAGCTTTTCTTCCACAGAGGAAAAAATAGATCCATGTCTAGATCTGTTTCTAAGTTTTTTCACTCTGACTTTGGTAACTGCATGGAGTACCTTAGGATTTTGGGTCTCATGGTATCTCTGATTTTCATGATACTCC
The DNA here is from genome assembly GCF_019279795.1 of Protopterus annectens. Lineage (NCBI taxonomy): Eukaryota > Metazoa > Chordata > Ceratodontiformes > Protopteridae > Protopterus > Protopterus annectens. The sequence goes on from NC_056749.1 coordinate 232,868,652, forward strand.
TATCACAACTTCATGTGAAGAAACGTACAGTGGTATCTGATGTCTTTGTAGTCCTAGTACCAATATCCTAGTGGTCTCCCTTCTTTTGAGCATACCCAAGGGGAATTACCACAAGCTTCCTCAGACTAGATCTACTCCTACAAGATCGAGTGTTTGATGCACTCTGTCCCCTGTCAACTTCAGTTGCATAGCTGGATTATAGGGTCTTAATTCCCTTTTAGCATTTGTTTACAGAGGATGTTCATAATGTACTAATGGAGCAAAAACGTTTTCTACTAGAAAATCATCTATTATCAAATGGGAAAGGTTTTCCACTTTGTGCCCCCATAACATAAGCACCACCTTGTCAGGGCTAATTTTGTGTGTTAGTTATTATTCTATGGCCTTTCTTACTCCATCAAGATTCATTTATCAGTATTTCAGCATGTCTGCCCATGGATCCTCCTTTTTCCAATGCATTCTCATGTTAAGATGTTTTTGAAAGGGGGGGGGGTTCTTAAAAGGTCTCCATGCGAACTTGTCTCCTCTTTGGGGTCTTAATTTTGTGTTGGAGAATCTAACACTTGCTCCATTTGAATCAGCTAACCTGGCTGACTTGAGTTTCTTAACATGGAGAGCTGTTTTACTGGTTGCCCTGACCTCCGCCAGAAAGCTATCTGAATTGTAAGCTTTTATGGTGAGTTAGCCCTACCTTATTTTCCACAGAGTCCTGGTATTTTTAAGAACTAATACTTTATGCCTGAAGTGATTTCTGAGTTTACTTTAAGCAAACTACCAGTCTTCTTTTCTTTCCTTTACCTAAAATGAGGGAGAAAGTATATTCTTTACCTTGGATGTCCACATACAACTTTGGGTACTAACTTGAAGTAATTAGATCTTTCAGATCGTCAGATCAGTTGCTCATTTCTAAGGAGGAGGAGGAATAACCTATGCCAAAGCAGACCGTTTCCAAATGTTTGTCTAACGTTATTACCTTTTGTTAAAACCCACCGCAACAAAACTTTCCATGCAGGGGCAAGGCCCATTCTCCCAGGACATTGGCATCATCTATGGCTTTTTGTAAAGGATTGGATTCTGGAAGTAGCAATCTAGTCCTCTCTACATACTTTTACAAATGACTATAAACTTAATTCTTTCTCTAGGTCTAGGTCAGGCTTTGCTAGAACCATTCTCTAGGGGCTCATGTACTCTTCTCTTTCAACCTCCCAACATTTGCTAGCTATCGTAATCTTCCCATATAGCTTAGGCTGCTGCAGCAGTGATCAATATGAAGAACATAATGCAGTTGTGTAAGAAAACTTAATATAACCGTAGAAGTTCAAATGACCACTTTTGCAGTAGCTGTTTGCCTCCCTCCCCCCATTATTTCTTCTTGTCATTTTTTGCCAGGGCATGTGCTTTTAATTTTTGTTGTTTACAGTTTTGTCTTTTCTAGACTCTGACCACCCCCCCCCCCCCCCACACACACACACACACACACTGATGTTCTTCATCTCACATTGATGCAGTCATAACCTGTGGGATAGTCCGCTGTCCTCGGTCGGCCCGAATACCAAAGTATTAGGCTGGCGTCGGTCATGGGCGCTCAGATCTGACGTCAGTGCGTCATGGTATTAAAGCGCATGACCAACGTCATATCCTCAGTCTTTTTTGCCGCATGGTCCGAAGCAGAAGCAGCGTTTGCAAGTGCCGTTCGGCGTTCTGAAATTTTCGTATTCTGAGTTTCAGACCGAAACCAAGTTGGGCTAAGTACCCCGTTGGGGAATATTTTTGTTTTTTCTTGCCTCAGTTAATTCCGGATGTCAGAAAAAGTGAATAATTGTATTTCTTGTGGGAAACAGATACCGCATAGGGATTACCACTCTCTCTGTATTCCTTGTTTGGGGCCTGAGCACTACGTAGTCGGGTGTCGCTTTTGTGCTAGATTTAATAAGCGCACCATTAAACGTAGGTTAGATTGCGCTAGGCTTGTCTTCGGTAAGCGGTGTAATTACAATATGCCGTCGGATCCTCCGACGCCCGCTACCGCTAAGAAGCGCAAAGAAAATTCATTAAGGTCCAAGCAGGATGAGTCGTCCGTTCCGGACGCCGGTTCTTTAGAAACTACGGTGGAATCTGTAGATCCAGCCGAGGTTTCAGCTGAGTCTCAGGGGGAGACGTTAATTTTGCAAGATGTGGCCTCTCAGGAGTCAGGTCAGGCTGAGGGGGCCTCTCAGGTTGCTGTACTCCCTTCTTTGCCTAAGGTGGTTAGGCCTTCTCCTTCTGTCTCTAAGGTACCTTCCAAGGTCAGGCCTGGTTTGCCTTCCACAGGTGTCAGTCCTAGTTCTGCAGGTTCTGTGCCTAAAAAACACATGCTTAAAATGGCAGAAGATTTAATTTCCTTAATCAGGGGTTCTATGCCCCCTCCAGATAAGAGGCCTAGGGTGGAGCCAGAGGTGGAAAGTTTGGAACAGGCTTCAGATTACTCAGAGTCTTCGGCTGAAGACATTCAGGATTTTCCTCCTTATTCTGATTCAGACTCAGAGGATTCCAGTCCTTCTGCTTCTCCTCCAGAGGATTTTTCTTTTTCAGAAACCCTGCATTCTATGAGGGAGCATTTTAAATGGGAAGGTCAGGATTTCTCAGATTCCCGGAAGAGGCTTAGGGAATTTTTGTTTTTACCACAGCATCGGCCCTTGGCTATACCTCCTGTTTTGGATGTTGTTCAGGACGTTTTCTCTGAGGCTTCCCTTAATCCAGACTCTTTGCCTCCTGCGCCAGTTAAACCAGATAGGTATTACAGAGTGCCTGAGGCTCATAAATATCTGTATAAGAGCCCAAGGGCTGACCCAGAAACTATTAGCCAGGGACCTAAGGGTGTCAGGGCTTCTGTTGTAAAGAATCCAGTTCCTATGGATAAAGATTCTAGAGCTTTGGATAGGTGGGGTAAGAAAGTGTATACCTCTTCCACTTTAGCAGTGAGGGCTTTGAATTGCCAGTTTCATATGTTGAAGTACCAGAATTTTCTCCTTACTCAGTTAAAATCTAAGGTGGATGCTTTGGCAGAGGGCATAGAGTGTAAGGAATTACAGGATTTGGTTCATGCCTCTGATCAGGTGGGTAAGCATTCTTTGCAGTGTGGTTTCGATGCTTTACAGGCTTCTTCCAGGGTGGCTGCCACTGGATCAGTTATTCGTAGGCACGCCTGGCTTAAGGATCAGAATTTGTCAGAGCATGTTAAAGCTAGAATTTTGGATGCTCCTTTACAGTCTGAAGTTTTGTTTGGTTCTCCTGTGGAGTCTGTCTTAAAGAAAATGGAAGACAAGGCTAAGTCAATGCAGACTGTTAAAGATTTTTTGCAGGTGCAGCCCCCTAAGTTTAGCAGGAATTGGCCTACTAAGGGATGGGCTTACCCTTCTTCTGATTTACAGTCTAGGGGCAGATCTAGACGTGGTAGGGGCAGAGCTCAGGGTTCTTTCAGGCCTAGAACGTGGAGTTCCCCTGCACAATCTACAGGTGAGGGCAGGGGCCAGTCCTTTCGTAAACAGGCCCAATGACCTGCATCTTCAGCTGCCAGATCCTTCCTGTCTGGCAGCTCCTTTGGGAGGAAAGTTGGCACTCTTCAAGCAAAACTGGCTTTTAGTCACCCAGGACAAATGGGTGTTGGACATTATAGACCGAGGCTACAAGTTTTATTTCCACACATTGCCTCCTTTCAAAGGCATGCCAGACGTTCCTCCTCCACAAAGGGTAGAGGCTCACAAACAAATTTCTTTACTTCTTCAAATGGGGGCTATACAGCAGGTCCCTCTGTCAGAAGTGGGCCTAGGATTTTATTCTCGCCTGTTTCTTGTACCAAAGAAAGGAAACACTTGGAGGCCGATTTTGGATTTATCTATCCTCAACACATACCTGGACATTCCAAAATTCAAAATGTTGACGTTGCAACAACTTCTGCCTCTGTTGGGCAAAGATCATTGGATGGTAACTCTGGATCTCAGAGGCTTATCTTCATGTTCTTATCAGGCCCAGTTGCAGGAGATTCCTGCGTTTTCGGGCTGGGACTTTACATTATCAGTTCTCTGCATTGCCCTTTGGCTTATCTACTGCGCCCAGGGTGTTCACAAAGGTTCTGGCTCCGGTGATAGCCTTCTTAAGGTTAAGAGGAATACAAATTTATCCTTATTTGGACGATTGCCTGATTCTTGCTCAAGACAAGCACAAGCTTCTTCACCATCTACAGTATGTTATGGCAGTGTTAAGGTGCCTAGGGTATTCTGTGAACGAAACAAAGTCCAGTCTAGTACCCTCTCAGGAAATGTGCTTTCTGGGTGTGAGACTGAATACAGCTTCCCAGATGGCCTTGTTGACCCCGGACAAGCAAAGGAACCTTACACTTTACTTCCATCAATTGTCTCTACGGTCCAGGCTGACTGCAAGGACAGTCCTTCAAGACTTGGGGTTCATGGCATCTTGTATTCTGGTGCTTCCCAATGCCAAACTGCATATGAGGAAGCTACAATGGTATCTCAAAAATGTATGGACACAACACTGCCACGATCTGGACACTGTCATTCAAATAATACCTTGCATTCAAAAGGAATTTTTGTGGTGGGCTCAGGAATGTCACCTAAACAAGGGACTCTCTGTGACCCGACCAGAGGCGAGTCAGATCTTAACGACAGATGCCTCGGACAAGGCTTGGGGAGCACACCTCAATGGAAAATGGGTTCAAGACACGTGGCCTGCCAGACTTCAACATTTACATATCAACTTGAAGGAGATGTTAGCAGTCCAATTTGCATTGATGGCTTTCAAGGATTTACTTCACCCGGGACAAGTGTTGATTCAAACAGACAACACAACTGTCATGTGGTACATCAACAAGCAAGGGGGAACCCATTCGTACCCTCTTTGCAGGCAAGCTATGATTTTGTGGGAGATTGCTCTCAGTTTGCACCTCACTCTTCAGGCAAGGTTTCTGCCAGGCGCACAGAACTCCTTAGCAGATGTTTTGAGCAGACAGATAGTGGATCCCCACGAGTGGAAGTTGGATCCTCATGTATTTCGACAGTTGACAGTGATATGGGGGACTCCAGACATAGATCTGTTCGTTTCTCCACTAAATTTCCAGTTGCCAAAGTTTTGCACAAAGATGTTTCATCCCACAGCTTGGAAAGTGGATGCTCTATCATTCATTTGGGGCAATCTTCACGTCTATGCCTTTCCTCCTCTGCCTCTCCTTCCCAAGGTACTCTTGAAGGTCAGACAAGACAAGCCCTCCATGATTCTAATAGCTCCAGATTGGCCTCGACAGCACTGGTACCCTCTGCTGAGGAGTTTAGTACGGGAGCCTCCTTGGCCTTTGCCTTCAATTCCACACCTTTTGTCTCAGGCGGGCAATCATTTCCTCAATGTCAGGATTCAATTCCTGCATCTAACAGCCTGGCATATTCTGTTCTAGAACCTGGAGGGTCGTAGCTTCCTCAGCAAGTTTTGAATGTTATTTTGGAGGCCAGAAGGCCTAGTACAAGGAAAGTTTATGCTGATAAATGGAGGAGATTTTTTATTTGGAGCAAAGCGAAAAGCTTTGATGTTTCCAGGCCTGATTTGAGTGTTTCTCTTCAATATCTTACAGAATTATTAGACAAGGGTTTGTCTTTCTCCTCTGTAAAAGTTCATGCTGCAGCCATTTCTGCTCACTATGACTGTGACCCACCATTATTCTCTCATCCTTTGTTTAAGCAATTCCTTAGAGGGGCAAAGAACATAAGACCCCAGCGTAGAGCTCCTACTCCTTCCTGGGATCTCAATTTTGTGTTGGAAAAACTTACTTTACCTTCTTTTGAACCTGCAGCTACGTCTGAGTTAAAGGTTTTGTCTTGGAAGACTGCTTTTTTGTTGGCCATTACGTCTGCTAGAAGGGTATCTGAATTACAGGCTCTAATGGCAGTTGAACCCTTCCTAATTTTTCATAAGGATAGGGTATCTCTGCGTACCAACCCTACTTTTATGCCTAAAGTGGTTTCAAATGTGGCCTTGAACCAATCTATTCATTTGCCTACTTTTTATGCAGATCCCCAAAATAAAGGGGAGAAAATTTTGCACACTTTGGATATTCACAGGCAGTTGCGTTATTATTTGAGCAAGACTAAAGGGTTCAGACAGTCTCAACAGTTGTTTGTTTCTTTTGCTTTGGGCTCTCAGGGGAAACCTGTTTCAAAACAAACTATTTCTAAGTGGATTGGCCATTGTATTGCTTTTTGTTATTTTCATCATGGTAAGGAGATTCCGGCTGGAATCAGACCTCATTCCACTAGGGCTACTGCCACTTCTACTGCTTTTTTAAGGGGGGTAGCTACTAAAGATATTTTGGAAGCAGCTACTTGGAGTTCAGTGCACACTTTTTCTAAACATTACCATCTTCCTCTTTATTCCAAATCTAGGGCTGGATTTGCCACTGCAGTCTTACAGGGCATTTTGGCAGCTCCCAATGCTTTATGATTTTGCCAACCTTCCTTTACCTTTGCTTTGGGATTCTACCCACAGGTTATGACTGCAGCAATGTGAGATGAAGAACATAGTACAGTTTTGTACCTACCATAAATGTAGATGTTCGAAGATCCACATTGCTGCAGTCCAATTTACCCTCCCTCCTTCCCCTCTGTAGTTTGGAGTGGTTGTATGGTTTGGGTTGTGGTTGTTATTTGTACATGGCTTTTGGAGGTTTTTCTATTTTTGGCTGTGGCCTTTCTTTTTAGGGCCTTCTGACATCTGGGGCAAGAAAAGACTGAGGATATGACGTCGGTCATGCGCTTTAATACCATGACGCACTGACGTCAGATCTGAGCGCCCATGACCGACGCCAGCCTAATACTTTGGTATTCGGGCCGACCGAGGACAGCGGACTACCCCACAGGTTATGACTGCAGCAATGTGGATCTTCGAACATCTACATTTATGGTGGGTACAAAACTGTACTTTGGCATGAAAGCTTTGAAAGGCTTTGCTCCCAAACGTGTCTCCTTAGCAGAGCTCTTGCTGAGTAATGGTTTAGGTATGTGGAAGGTGTTCTGTTTTAAAGCTGGATGGCCGTTTCCTTGGAGGATATAACCCATATAGCTTAGGCTACTACAGCAGTGATCATGTGAACATCTACTGTTATGGTAAGTGTACTTACACAATTGTATTTTATATGTTATCTAAATCTTAATACTATTGTGTATTATATTGTGTTGTGTATGTATGTTTTTTGTCTTGCACTAAAATGTTTTAAGTTCTGTTTGATATGGAGCTTTTCTTCCTGGGCCTTCTCTGAAATGTGGGACATTTTTGGCCCAGTTGGAGTTTCCCAGTAAACAAGTGTCAAACTACCAAGCCTCCATGGCCAGATTCCTCTTATCTTTTGATAATGTGAACAAAGTCATTTCTGATATTACTGACTGACAAATTAGTGCATTAGTCTGTGCTCTGTTCCTTTCCCCAAGTAGCAATACATTCAATGAAATTTGGCTATGATGCTTGTGACTTCTGTTTTAGGGCATCCACTATTGATTCTGTTTTAAGAAAGTATTCTTTGCTTCACTTACAGTCCTTGCCAGAAGGAAGGCTATTTCCCCAAACCAACACCATCTACATTTGTCAGTCTTAAGAGAGATTTTTTTCAGGAAAGAGACAATAGAATCTGTTCTACATTACCAATAAGGAGATGGATTTTATTTCAGTTTATTACTCCTGCAAAGAAAGAAGGGAACATGGAGAACCATTTTGAGCTTACCCACCCCTAAACGCTTTCATAAGAAACCCAAAATTCAAGATGTTCTGTTGAAATATTTTCTGTGATCTTTCCACAAGCTTATCTTCACATTCCTATACATCCAAGTCGCAAAAAATATTTTATGATTTTTTGCTTTGGGATTTAAATTTACATTTTTTTTGCTTTGCCTTTTGATCTCTCAACTGCTGTAGGAGTATTCTCAAAATGTCTGACCCCTTCAGTAGCACTCAGCAGACTCCAAGGTATCCACATATACCTTTATTTAAATAACCTTCTGATCCAAGCCCCTTCAAGAAAAAAAAAAGCCTTGTAGGACTTGCAGTCACAATGGACCTGCTTCTTTCCATAGGTTTTACTCTAAACCTGAAAAATCAAACCCTACAACCTTGTCAGAACCAAGGATGTTGACTGGATACTTACTTGATTATGGCCTTTCTACCTCAGTAAAAAATCCACTTCTGACTTTTCTTCCAGTTTCAACTAACATTAGAAATGACCTTTGCAAATGAGATTCTGAGAGCCGTTCGGTTCATGGCTTCAATAATACTTAAGATTCCATTTGCCAGGCTCCACATGAGGATGATTAAATGGTACCTCAAGTCAATTTAGGCACTGTGCTATGAACCTCTGAACTTCCCAATTCCTCTCTTGCTATTTGTGAAGAAAGAGCTCTATTTTTGCTCAGCCTGATGAGTCAACCCTGAAGGTCTTATTTTGTTCCTGCTGTCTATCAAAAAGTCTCCACATATGCTTAGACCTAGCTTAGGGAGCCATTTCAATGGACAAGAAAGTCCAAAGAGTATAGTCAACGTAGGAGGCTCAAACACACACAAAATGAAAGCCCTGATTTTTGCCATGCAAACCTTCTACTACCTGTGGTCTACAGGAGTCTTTCTAGTCCTGACAGGCAGTACCACAGTCGTGTAGTACATCAGCACACAAAGAAGAACAAAGTCCAACTATATCTGGAGATTGGCCATGATGGCTTGGGATATCGCTACTCACCACAGTCCTGCTTTATGCAACCTACAATCCCATTAGAGATGAACTTGATGGCAGATTATCTAAGCATATTTAAGGCAGACCACAAGAATGGATGCCTACCACAGATGTCTTGCTCCAAATTAGCCATCAGTAGATAAGTTCAGAGGCAGTTCTTTTTGCCTCACTCTGAACATGAAGCTCAGACTATTCTGCTGGAGTCTTATGAAGGAAAGTTTGGAAAATGGGTGCCTTTTCAGTCTTGAGAAAACAAATATTCCTGTATGGTTTCTGTTCCTTTCCCCTCATTCCAAAGGTCCTTCTGAAGATCAAGAAAAACCCATAAATGCTGCTGATTCCATATTGGCCCAGACAATATTGCTTTAAATTTTTTATCTAGCCAAGGGTGGTCACCACAAGCTGCCCCCACAAGGTGGACCTCCTCACTTAGTAAAAGGACTCAAACATTCATCCAAATCCACAAAGCCCCAGTTTGACAGCTTGGATGATAACCTTTATATTCCATTCATAATCTCCTTACTGAGGATGTGCTGCAGGTTTTTAGGGGACAAGAAAATCTGCTACACGAAAATTTTATATTTTCAAATGTAAAATATTTTCTGTTTAGTGCCAGAAGAGAAGACAGGACCCTTCTCAGCTTTGTAATCCCATTATCCTCAAATATTTGTGGAGTTTCTTAGCACAGGGCTGGCATACACTTCTATTAGCCCCCCCCCCCAATTCATGTTATGAGGTCAAGCAATTCCTGAAAGGCATCCTTCACCTCGGCCTCAGGGAAAATCCATTTCTCCTCCTTGGGAACTGAACTATGGTTTGGAAAAGTTAACATGTTCTCCTTTTAAAATGAGCCTCTTCTGCTTCTTTGAAATTGTGTACATGGAAGCTGCTCATGTTTGTGGCATTGACATTTGGTAAAAGACTCCGCGCTACAGGAGTCTTCCACAACTTTCCTGTTTGTACATAGACAGGGTTATACGTAGGAATAACCCTTCTTTTGTTCCTAAGGTAGTAAACTATCTTTAGACTAGTCTTTTTTTAATATTTTCCTAACCCTCAAACTAGGAGAGAAATACGTTTTCTTTTACTTGATATTTACAGATAACTAAGATTTTATCTAAGAAAAACTAAGCTCATCAGAAAATCTGACCAATCCAAACAGGAACAAAAGAGACCATGAAGTCCAAGGTAAAGCAAATGCAGGCAGGAAGTAGTAAATCCACACAGTTTATTTAGAGGAATAAGCGCTTTCATCCCAAACAGTTAATTTATCAGGAACTTCATCAGAAATAGTATAGATTCATCCTACACCAAATTTGTGTAAGTAAAAGATGACATCATATCCTGTCTTGGAGCCCAAACGTATAAACGCACCCCCTAATATAAATATATGAATATGTATATAAATACTATATTAGTAGCAGGAGTTTAAGAATATATATATATATATATATATATATATATATATATATATATATATATATATATATATATATATATGCAATTATACCCAAAAGGTATAAAAGCAATATAAAATATGAAATAATTAGAACATTTTAAGAAATGCAAACACAATTATTACAAAAATTATCTCTTGAGAGCTTTCAGTTATAAAAGACTAGAGATAGACTTTCATTTAAACCTGGCCAGTATATGGAATTCAGGCGCATTTGTCATATTAATTCCAATTTTTCCAAAAAATAGGGCCATGCACCACCCCTTTCTGATACATATACAACTTCTAAAACGATAAATGTAAACGTGTCCTGGATTTAATGTGACATGGTTTGCTAGTGCATTCACTTTACAACAATCTCTAATATTTCTCAAATGTTCCCCAATCCTGTCTTTTGAGTTTACGTTTCGTCTTCCCCTCATAAAAACACAAACAGTTACAACATAAAGCTCACTAAACTCATTTCTCACTGTTACAACAGCATTTAAGGGGTATCTTCACCTTCATATTACTGATTGTAAATGTGTTTCCTTCAAAGATATAGGGCAATATTTACACCTACCACATTTATACATGTATCCCCCAGTAAACGGAAGGTGCTGATGCTCAGAGGTTTTCTAAATTAGAGCCTCTTCTAAGTACACATGTGGGTCTATCCCCCACAAGCTCTGTAAGATCCCTGTCACCACTTAATAACTTCCAGTTTTTTTGCAAGATGTTATTAATATGAAATGCATCATTTGTAAATGTAGTGGTAAAAATGGAATGGAAGTTCTGTTGTCACATGTGCCGGGGCTATTCAAATCCAATCCACTTATAGCTGTTGGGCACTGTACAGAACCGTCAATGGTTGTAGCTGTAACAGTAGATCTGGTTATATTCTGATTAGAAGTAGGATTTAAGATCGGTAGAACGTACCCATTGCACCTCTTAACCATAACTTTCTCCATCAGCTCAGCTATTAGATTATTAGGGTACCCTCTCTTAGAAAACATGTCCTTCAATTTCAAACATTACCCCATGAAATAGGGGAACAATGATTCTGTGATTACCTATATCTGAAGAATATTTCACAACAAAAAATTAATATGTACGAACAACCACTGGACGTTTGTCTTTCGTTTTTTTCCCGGTAAGGGGTCGCCACAGCGGAACTCCGGTCCGCTAATGATTGGCAGTAGATTTTTATGAAACGCAGAGGTGCCAGCTCGACGCCCAACCTTCAACGAAAGCACACCCATTTACGCATGCATGTCTTTCGAACGCTACCCAACCGCGGTGTGGACATGCAGACTCCGCACAGAAGGCACTCCCAAGCCAAACCGAGAATCGAACGGGAGTACCCCTTGCTGTGAGGTAACAGTGCTACCGCTGTACCACCGTGGAATATGAACAACCCCTGGATATGGTACTTAAAAGTAATTTTATTCTTTTTGAGAAGGAATATTCTCTCCAGACCCAAAGGGTGGCAATGGGTTCATGTGGGGACCTTTATGCTAATACAGTGATGCCCGAATGGGAAAAGTGATTTTTAAAGGATTCACCATTCTTTCGCTTTTGCCGTACATATACCAGTTTCCTTGATGTATTTATTTTGTTGAAGGGACCAAGGGATCAGGTTGAACCATTCTTGCACTATATTAATAACATTACATCATTCTTGAAGTTTACACACACTATTAGTGATATTGAAATTCCATACTTGGACATCTTACAGAAGAAAGGCAATGTAAATTACAAGTTCTTAGCAGAAATTTATAGTAAAAAAACATATTCCAATAGCTTCCTCCACTGTAGTAGTAGTCGCCCCTTTTATCAGGGCAGCCCATATGGTGACCTTGTGGGAGTCATTGAGAATGAATGTTTGAAATTGAAAGACATATTTTCTAAGAGGGTATTTAGAAGAGGCTCTAATTTAAAAAACCTCTTTGAGCATCAGCACCTTCCTTTTACTGGGGAATACATGTATAAAAGTTGTAAATTTTGCCCTTGTATCTTTGAAGGAAACATATTTACAATCAGTAATATGAAGGTGAAGGTACACTGTAAATGCTGTTGTAACCGTGAGAAGTTAGTTAATTGTGCTTTATGTTCTGTTTGTTTTTATGTGGGAAAGACTGAACGTAAACTCACAGGATTAGGGAAAATCTGAAAAATATTAGATTGTGAAGTGAATGCACTAGCAAACCATGTCACATTAAATCCAGGACACGTTTCATTTATTGTTTTAGAAGTTGTATCTGTATCAGAAAGAGGTGGTGCATGGCCCTGTTTTTTGGAAAAAATGGAATTAATATAGCAAATGCGCCTGAATTCCAGGTTTAAATGAAAGTCTATCTCTAGTCTTTTAAAACTGAAAGCTCTCAAGAGATAATTTTTCCTATTTAGTCGTACTTCCTTTTCTAATGTTCCTTGGCAGAGGTGGACTTCGTTTTTTTTCCCCTCTCGATTGCTGTATGAGTCCATTTTCCTCCAATTAATTTTTCTTCACACATTTCACTCTGATGAAATTTGCACTCATACATCCCATGTGTACCAGCACATAGTATCATGCGAACGTCAGACGTATGGGGTGAGAACTTGCCCAAGCATTTGTAGGATGACTGGATGTATGACTTGTTTGGCAGGATACTTCCCAAAAGTGAGCAATACTGCAACAGTGATTTAGTTGTACATATACTTTTATTGTATGTTCTTACACAACTGTACTTTTTTTCCTGTGGCACACTTAAAGCTGATGTTTGTTTGAGCCTGCATATTTTTTGTGTTTGAAACTTGCCAGAACATACTTGCTGCATATCATGTAATTTAAAAAAAAAAAAAAAAAAAAAAAAAGTAATGCCGGAATCACTACTGGCTGAAATTTGAAACGGTTTATTTTAGTGAACTGTCAAAAATAAAAGTATTTCTTGCATAAATGCATTCTTCCATTTGCTAGGTGTAACACACTTTATATGTGTCTTTGAATAATTTTAATGAAACATGCACCAAGAGGTTTTGCAACCCCATAAACATGAATATTTTTAAAAAGTTGGCTTGAATTTGTAGTAACTAACATTCGTATTCTAAATCTTGCATTCATATTTTATAGTAATGCAAGGGTTCAACATAAAATATCTTATAAAATCATTGCCTACTGTCAGAAGTTTGGCTTATTGTAAGGACATTTACTTAGTACTGGTTTGTAAATGCTGCTGATATATATTTTTTGTGATTTGCTGGCAACATATGGTAATTAAACAGTTATGTTAATAAAGTAGGTGGTTATTCTGGGCATCTTAAATTATCCTCCCTGATTTTATAGCTGAAGCAAATACACCTTTGTTAAACAAAAGCTATAATTCAGTGGAATATCATTCAGTGTGCATGATAAAGCTAATACAAACATAAATAACATCTGGCTGTCAGTTAGCCGTTTTTCTCTTGTCTTATTTCCTTGATTTTTTTTTCTTTTCTACAGTAGTAGCTGCATGTGTCCCTTACTATTCTGACTTCCAGTTTTACTAATTTGTCAATATTGTGTGTCTTTATGCCAGAAAAGTAAGCAAAGTAGTTGGGCAATTATTTTAGCTGGGCACTGTGGATGGAAATGTGCTGTATTTTTTTTTTTGTTGAAGGGGAACGTAATATCTGTAATATGTTTGTCCGAACACCTTTCTTAAGTTTCATCAAATTCAGGATTGCATGGAACCAAATACCTGTGATAGTATTCAGTGAAGGAAGGCAGAGAAATTAATTCAGGAAATGTCAGTGTATTGTAGAAAGTCTGTGAGAGAGCTAGGGCAATCACACACACACTTACTCATTTGCTGTCATACATGGTGTACACATCAGTGGGACATTTGGAGGATCTCCATTTTACCTAGGATTGGAAAGAAACTGGAGCGTCAGCAAAAGCTCACACAAACAAGAAGAATATTCAGACGCAACATAGAGAACACACTATCCTGAGACCCGAGTGGAGTGAAGACAGCAGCTTTGTCTATTGTGACACCTTGCTAGCCAAGTTGAACGATGTGCCTGATAACAGGCTACCATATACATTTCAGTGTCCTAACGCATTGAAATACAAAGACATCAGTGAATTAAGTGCTTTGCTGTTCAGCTTTGACATCACATTGGGAAAGTTCTTAGTAGGTATTTTGAGTTCTTCCTGTTAGACACAAATATGTTTATTTTTGAGGATAAGGGTATGATCTTGCATCAAAAAAGTTATGGCATTAGTCAGCACAGAGAAGTTACCAGGTCACAGTGTTTAATTTATAAGCAGCTGCACTTTCAAAGTGGGTGATTTAAAGAATGTAAAGACCATGTGTCCCATATTGTGGAACATCAGCAAAATTGATACAAAATTAAGAAATACTCCAAATTGGAAAACTCTGGTCTAGATGTTTTACCCAGCTTCTAGCTAAAGTTAACATCTTTACACAGTGATTTAGTTTTGAGTAAAGATTTGTTTATATGCATATCCAGAACTCTCACAAACCTGGTTAACAAGAGGACAAACCTACATTTCTTAAGTGAACCTGCAAGCTTTTCTGATAAGTATATCAGCTGGTAAACTAGAATAATTGCCAAGTGCTTTCATTTTTATTTTCATATAGAAGTTCTTCAGACCAAAATATTTCATATTTCAAAATTTTCATTTCAGTACAATTGTTTAAAATCCATTCAGTAATACAACCAGTCAGAACCACCAATAAGTTTAAAGAGCTATCGACATCAAATGTAATGAAAGACATAACGATGACAAGCAATATATATATATATATATATATATATATATATATATATACAAAACATTGTTTAATTAAGAAGCACTTTATATTTGTGCTTTCCTTTAAACCTGAAAAAATGTCTGCTTCTAAGATTTACCAACGTGTTTGTTTACGTTCAAATATACTACAAAGGTCACCTCCTTGACTACATAAATACAAGCACAAGATAATTGTTTTTAATTATTCGCTTTGCTGTTGATGTCATTCAAGGGGGTCCAGTATGTATCAGCCTGCGAGGAGATGATTGACAACCATTGCTATTTTGCTATGGACAGCCTGAACTTTTATCCTTATGCCTTCCCTCTGTTGTCTAGGACTTTTTGTCCCCCAAACCGATAGCCTTTTTTGGGCAATGTCGATCTCCTCAAATTTAACTACATGGTAAATCAAAGTCATGTAAAGATAGGGTTGTTCAATGCTAGAAGTCTTAACAGTTAAGTTGTACTCAGACATTCCTAATTCTTGAAAATAACACATACCTACTTAGTTATTGAAACATGGTCTCAGAAAAGTGAGTGCATCTCCATAGTTGTTTACTTTGATATACAATCCTGCATAAACTATAGGTATGTGTGCTGCTGAGCTGAAAAAAGTGAGTTTGGTGCCTTGCACAATTCATTTACACGAAATTAGAATTTACAGTATAAGAAATAATTAAACCAGGATCAGACTTCAATATTTTTTTCACATCTGGCCTTATCAAAATGTGTGTAAAACAAGTGAAATTTTCATTACATTTTAAAAATCATATACAGAAAAAAATGTGTGTAATTCAAAATGAGTGAAATAAACAAGGGGAAAATAAAATGAGAATTTTTTGCAGCATTATTGGATTTAAAAACAGAAAATGGACACAAAAAGCAGCCATGAAATGCACAGAAAATGTACATTTGAAATTCAAGCCTGTTGTACTCGGAGGTATGCTATTGGTATTATGACAAATAGCACTGTTCTCTCTTAAACAGTTTTGTAGACTCTGCGTTAAAACAATTTCCAATGATCTGTAAAAGAAAAACACTCTTGTTCAAAAAATTCTGTACGTTTTTGAACAGAAGTACAAACATGCTTCTGGTACTGTTTAAGTGAAAAGAGTTAATACACTGAGAATGCATAAAAGGATTGAGATAAATGCAAATCAGACTGTTGTCATGAAGTGCTGAGAAAAAATGAATATGAAAGCGTTAAATTTAAAGAAGACGAGGTGCACAATGTAATATTTTGTCTGAAGATGCTTTTGAAGTATTGGGGTTAGAGAAACTGAAAATGATTATGTGCACACAGCATATTAATTTTACCAAGTAATGCAGTTGGTTCATAAGATACTGGTGTCTGTGTACATAAACATGAGAAGTAGGAGATGCTGTTTCATATAATAGCACCAAAGGAAGTCATGTCTCTCATTTTGGATTATTTGACCTGTGTGAAAGTAAGAATGGTGAAAGAATTTTGCTTTTGAAAGCAACAAGGGAATGCTTCAAGGTACAGTAACAATCATAAAGACATGTAGGATCCTGAGTAGGGCCCTAGCAATAATATCTTTCATGTGAGTGCTGATTTATTTGTAGGCTTAGTTTGCTGGGAGCCTGCCAAATATAATTGAATACTGTTTCTGTCCTACTGATACATGCTGGTAAGAGAAGTGCCAGTAGGCCTCAAGAGTAGGATTTGAAGCAAATGGAAAATGTGGGTGTCATTAAGAACTACTTTTAGCTAGTAGAGTTGAGTGTAGGTTATCCTTAATGCTGAAAAATACATTTTGTTTATAATTTTATTAATGCTGAGATCAGAATGAAGTGATCGAGAGAGCACATTGCCCATTTTCTTTTTACAGAGAAGGAAATGCTTGCAACCATGTCAAATACCAAGTTCTTTTTGTGACTAGTTGCAGACCAGAGTTTCTGGAAGATCAAGCTAGATTAAGAAATCCATGGTTTGTGTATTTAGTTTACAATTAGGAAAGCATGGATTCTCATAGACTTTTTGCTTGCTGCATGAAAGGGATTTGCTCAGATAGAGAGGACATTTCTTAGCATTGATGTAGGAATGTGAATAAGTCCATGAATATATCTGTGATGAATATATTTGGAGGAAACAGACCATAAACCCTTCCAACACATATTCAGAAAGTCTTTGTAGATAACTCATCTGACATTACTACTGAGGTTAATTTGATTTGCAACGTGTGATTCAAAAGTGAAGTACAGACTAGGCAGAGAAGTACACATGCACTGAATAGAGCATGGTTATCTGAGAAGCATGGAGAATTTCTTGAAGTAGAAATTATACCAGCTATTGGTTTTCAGTGACTGTTCCCATTGTAATATCAGGAAGCAAGGTCGGTACCTGGTACCCTGTCCCAACATCATGGGAGCATACTGCACATGCATAAAGAGTCCGCTACCTGAGTATAAACAAGTATATTGGCAGTTAAGCACCTTTTTTGTTAAAATGAAATTTAAAAAAATGCTGATACTGTTAGTGATGTACATATTCACTAAATAGTGTGTTCGACATGTAAGGTAATTAAGTTGCTTGCAGTACTGAATGTTAGAAAACGGAAATCTGTATGATCATAATGCTTCTTTTCAGATGAGGACAAGCTGAGCATGTCATTTTGTTAAAAAAAAAACTTGCAAATACATTTTCAAAGCTATGGAGGTTTATTAGAAATTGTATTTCATTTCCTGTTCATGTCCCTTAATAACTTAAAGAATTACCTGAGCATGATGTTTCCTTTCAGAATTAGTAGGAAAATGCACTTATTCATGAACGTTAATGAGTTGTTCTATGTTCTTGAAATTTTCCTAGCAAGAGTCCAGCAGTGGAGAGGAGACAGGCTGGCAGGACCAATTACAGGAATCGGAAGAAGTTCTATTACTATGTAGCAGGAACAAATCCGTACAAAATATTGAAGTATTGTCTTATGTCAGGTAATAACTTGTAATGTGCTGTCTGTTGATCCTCTTCTAAAAAAATTGAGTGCATAGTAAAAATGTGCAGTTGTATGAGAGAGGGGTTATCGTGGATTTCTTTTCTTTACTTT